>NC_079147.1:39073374-39379782 GCF_945859685.1 Eupeodes corollae
GACTCCATATTAGTAACTATGTTCGTCCTCTATTGATTCTTTTGTGTCCTCTTGCATATTTTTTTTTCTTTTTATAATAAACACACACTCAAGGGGATATTACTACCCTTTTAATGCAGATGCACAGTGTGAGCACTAGGAAGAGGAGAGAGGGTTTAAAAGGAGATGTCGGTGCACATTGGTTTTAAATTCCTGAATATTGCAATGACTAGGAAAGACAGAGTGTGGTAAGTCATTCCACATTCACGTAATACGGCTAAAGAACGAATCTCTGTATTTGACAGTACGACCGAAGTTGGGCTTGAGGGTATACTGATGAGCATTCCTAGAAGCGCGAGTATTACGGTTGAACTGTTTAAGGGGAGGAATGCAACAGTCTATTTCAATAGAGCATAAGCCGTTAAAATAACGGTAAAAAAAGGTCAGACAAGGGACCTTACGACGATGTTCAAGCGAAGTAAATAAACTTATTATGATATTATCATCTATCAATTTAAATGCACTACGTTAAACACTGTCCAAGATGCTTAAGTAGGTTGCAGGAGAACCAGCCCAGAGATGGGAGTTGTACTCAAGCTTTGGATGTATGTAAGTCTTGTAGATAACAGCCAGATCAGAAGGGGTGAAATATGTCTTGCATCGCCTAAGGAAACCCAAACACCATGCGGCATTTTTGGCGACATCGCGTATGTGATCATTCCACAAGAGGTGGTTGCTGACACACATACCGAGAATATCGAGGTGTTCAGTCTCATTGATGCAAGTGCCATCCATGGATAATGGCAATGGGGGTATATCTCGCTTTAACGATACAAGACAGCATTGCGTTTTCGAAGCATTAAATTCCACGCGGTTTCTTATTCCTCATTGTACAATATTTTGTCGTTGCAGTTCCACATCCGAAGAAGAGGGGTGTGAATCTGAAAACGAATATGAAAAGCTAAGAGTACTATCGTCAGCGAAACAATGTATTGGATTAAAAGTTGCAGACAGGAGATCATTTATAAAAATGAGAAAGAGTGTTGGAGAAAGAACAGAGCCCTGGGGCACACCAGCATTTATTTTGTGGTTTTCAGACTTGAATCCATCCAATACAACTTGTATTGAACGATCCGAAAGGTAATTACTAATCCAATGAAGCAGGGATTCATGAAAACCGAATGCACGCATTTTCGATAAGAGAGCCTGATGCCAAACCCTATCAAATGCTTTTGAAATATCAAGTGCAATAATTTTACTTTCTCCAAAACGATGTAAAGATTTGCTTCACTGTTCGGTGAGATGAACCATGAGATCACCAGTGGACCTATTGCTACGAAAGCCAGTATCATATCGGTCATTAAGAAGCTTCCGTTCTTCAAGATATTTCTTGAGCTGATAACTAATCAGCGTTTCCATGACCTTGGAAAGAAGGGACGTAAGTGCAATCGGTCGATAATTAGATAATTAGGTGAGGAAGATTCGCCTCTTTTGGGAATAGACTGGACAAATGCCGTTTTCCATCCGCTCGGAACGAGACCTGAGGAGTAGGACAGATGAAAAAGCTTACGCAGTATGGTTTTGCCAGCGTTTAAGAATACCTCTTCAGAACAATAGCAGGGATACCATCCGGACCAGCGGATTTATGTGTGTTTAGATCTCTTAGGGCTCTTGCCACAGTACGAGTGCGAAAAAAGATTGGTCCCATAGAATCACTAACTCGCTCAAGCACAGGCGGAGTCATAACACCCACTGGCAGCGTAGAATTGGGGGCGAACTGCCTAGCAAAGAGATTAGCTTTCTCTAAAGAGCTAACAAATGGAGTGTCATTGACAACGAGCGTAGGAACCGAAGAAGAGGAAGAATTCCTCATGTTTTTTACAAATGACCAAACATTTTTTTTACTGCCTTTGGGACATTGGGTTCCGTTAATTCGTTTAATACTTTTCCATCTATAATAGTTAAAACGAACTCGTGATTCACAGTTATAGTTGTTTCTTCATTAAATTTATATATTGCTGGTTGAATATCTTCTATTTGACTTGTAATATAATTGACTGTGGTGTTAAGGATGTCACTAGTCTCTTTAACATATTGGAACATAATGGCCCGACAGAAATGAACTGATGATGGACGAGGGTTCTTCTAATGTTCACCATTTGTACTATTGAGTCGAAGTGGGACAAAAAAGTTCAAACAAATTCTTATTGAGAATATCCATTTTAATTTCTTTTGAAAGATAAAAGGATCTGCTCAAAACGCTCGTTAAAATTCTTAATGCTTATTTTGGTCTAATGTTTCATCTTTTTATACCTTACAGTAAATACCTGCACTCAAGACACTTCTAATACATATATTAATTATACTTAAAGACATCCCAATACCTGTCTGTCTACCTTGATACTAACATATTTCAAAATGGTTATATCTTTAAATCTAATCAATAAACCCTTAATCCTAATTTAGTTCGATGCAAATGACGCAGTTGATCTTTTGGATTTATGTTAAGAAATATGTAAGGATTTTGAATCAGTTGAGATCTGAGCACCACTCGTTGAACCTTTTTTTTCTATACAATTTGAAGTCGAAAAAGTGTGCAAAATGAAGTGTTTCCAAAAACATTAAATTAACAATTAAAAAATATTGTTTTTTTAATTATCGATCAAAATAAAGGCAGAGCATATTATGAAAACATAAACGAAAAGCGTTTCGAAGCCTTTTTTCTAGTTTTTACATTTACATTGATGATCATCATAAGAAAATTTCAACTTTAGCCTGCTCTATAAGGCACACCAATAACCCAAATTGAATAATGTTTTCGATTACTCGAGCTCCAAATATTTGTGAATCCAGTGAACTAAAAAGTTTTCCATTATAGAACCACTCGAAAAATGAATATTGCAAGCAATTTTGCATAAACGGGCCACTGTTGCCCGTGCTACGGAGAAGAACGGCTGGCACGCTACCTCAGCTTCAGAACCTTGAACCAACAAAAAAATGTTCAACTTAAGTTTTAGAACGTTGATTAGGTCTAGGCACAAGCTTTTTTGAATATTTGAAAATTTCATGTTTTCTAATCTAAAAAATATCGACAAAAAACTTGTGTCTAGACGTAGCGAGATGTTTTGTGAATAAGTAACGCCTTACAGATATGTTTTATAATTTCGCCAAAATCTTGCAGTTTTTAAAAGCACTATTTTTGGAACAACGCATTTAAAGATATATGTTAAAATTAAACACGATTGGCGAGGCCGGGTTTGAGGCTCGACATCTTAAAAACCAGAATGCTTTCGATCAAATCCCTCGCAGAGCATGTTTTAAGTTATGTCTAAATTAGAAATATGAAAAAAAAACGATTTTTTCAAACCTCGAAGATAGACGGCCCCCTTAAGTAGCAACGCACCTAATCACTCTTTATAGGCTTATTCGTTACTATTATTCCATTCATATTTTAGGTAGAAAATCCAAAGTTGTTATTTTGTTCATTGACCACTTCTAGCATACAAAAGGGCACCGCGATTGACATGTGATCGGAATAGGGTTCACTAGCACTTCAAAATGGATAAAATGGTTATTCAACTCGCCTCACGAATATTCTCCACAGGAGTGCCCTTTACTAGTTTCGTTGAGAACTTTTGTGTTCACAATTCCAACTTGTTGTTTTTTAAGCCTTCTTCTTTACTTTCCGTTTAAAATCACCTATTAAGAGCAAGTTTGATTTTCTCCTCGTTGACATGTTTTGCTGCATCCTGAAACGCTATTGTTCGAAGTGTCTTTAATCAACTGTTGAAGGAGTGACAACCCACTTTCGCCGTTACATTTCAAAGCCGATTTATTGTCTTTTACTGATGTCAGCTTTTTGTTCTTACAATCACCTCCTTCTTGCTCAAAATACAGCTTAATAGTCGCGTCGTATTGAAACTCCAGTGCGTTACAGTTTTGATTTTGACGAAAAAATGCGCCTGACTTGTTCTCTGTTGCTTAAATCCACAAATACATTGTATCTTTGGTTTCTATTATTTTTTTGAAGAGTCCATTATGACGGCTGGTTTCTTTTATCGGTGTTTTAAATTGTAACTAATATTGAATGAAATAAATTAATAAAATCTTATCTTATCTAATCTACGAGTAATCTAATAAATAAATTAATAGAAAATCGTTACGTGTGAAAATAAATCCGGCTCGAAGGACCACTGAAAATAATTTTGGAAATAAATAAATGACACGTCTTTATTCGGCTATGCCTTTATTTCAAATCAATTGTTCTTAACCTACTTACAACTATTTATACCTGATTAAGGAACATGAGATAAGATACTAATAAAAATAGAATACACATTTCCATCCCATGCTATCTTTGGGTACTTGTGTGTACAAATATGTTCCTAACATATCAGTATCCTACAATATGACTCTAAGCACTATCACAAGATCATTTTTTATATGTCTTGTGAAAACACGAAGCTGCACCCATGTAAGGATCATGTTCGTTTATGAACAACGTGCTTAAACTAGAGAAAATGATTCAGAAAAACAAAAAAGTGCGTATACGCCCAAGTGACCCAAAATAATTTTACTCAGGGAATTATTTTATGGATCGAACGAAATAACTTTTATTATTAACAATAAAATAAAATCAATTTGTGTCAATTTGGTTCACCATAATGCTAATTTAAATATTTATTTCATATACTTTAAGAGTCAATAACCTATTGTCGGAATTTCTTCACCATAATGTAAATTTTAATTAAGATCAAAAACTTTATTTTTCCCATCCGTGGCCTAAAACTTGTCCTCGAGTGCTAATAGTAGAAATATAAATTAAATGTCTTACAGTTCCAAATGAATAGGAAATTTTGTTTCATTAAAACAAAGTGAAAAACAAACGAATCATTAAACTTTCTTCCTTACCTATTTTGGATGTTATAAATTAAATTTTATTACATATTCCAACATTTGTCAAAAGAAAACAAATCGTCTTTAAATGACTTAATTTTATTTCTGTTCAAGTTCAAGACATCTGCCTTTATTTTTTCTTTAAATAACCATGAAATCAAGAAGCGAAACTTAAATTTGCACAAAATTCAAATTTCTAAATTATTATTTAATCACAACGAAGTTATTAGGCTATAAATGTTATTAAAAAATAATTTCATGAAATAAATGAAATACTTGATTCGTAGTATTTTGTGACATTTGTGCGAGAATCTGCTTCGACCAATAAACAAAAATATTAAAATGAAATAAATTTAATTTTGTTGCGCAAAATGATATTTTAAGAAAGATGGATTTAAATTGGTTTAATTTCGAATGTTCTGTGACAGAGAATTTTTAAAATTATTTATTTCTTTGAATTTTATTTATGATTCAAGAACAAGAATATAATTTGGTTCTTGATTTGCTATCACTATGACATTAATTATTATTTTTCGGATTATTTATTTGAGGTAATTTTTATTTTTGCTTTTGTTGATTTTGTAGAAATTAAGTTATGACTTTTTAATGATGGAGAATTTTAAAAACATGGATTTCTTTACAATCTTCTTTCGTCGCGTTTGTAATCCGTACCCTAACTTTAATTTGAGTTTAAATCAAAGTGATTAGATAGAAATTTTGAACAGAGTCGTATTTTTTTAGAATTCCTCCTAAGAGGTAATTCGTTGTTGTTCATTTATAACTAAAGCTTTTAATTCTGTTTTTACTTTTTCAACAGTTTTTGTAAAATTTTCGAAAATGATTCGAACAATTCAATTCACATTAAGAACAAGATTCTTTCAAAATAATGAATATTTTAGTTTTGAATCTGAAATAAATTACTATTTAGTAGTGGAAAACAGTTATGGTCCAATGTCTTCTTTAGCCAGAGAATGTTAAACATAGTTCATAGCTTACATCTCCAAACAGACCTTGACGCAGCTTAAATTAGACGACGACTCTTGACGAGAATTCATCTTTTCCGAAAGTCTCGAAAAGGTAAGCATGATCTGCCAAGCTGTCGCTTATATAAAATATACTACAAAGGCCTTTCCGAGCTGGTTTCTATTTACTCATACGAACTAGATATCCAGCCCATCGGAGTCTATAAAGATTGCATACAGTTCTTGATTTAGCGTTTCCGAAATCGTCCTTGCTCACATAAGGGGCCAACAATTCTCAGCAAGACCCACCTCTCAAACTCACCTTAAAGATCAGAGTGCTTTTTACTAAGCACCCAAGTCTGGGATCCATATGTAAGTAGCAGAACCATCGTCCTGTAAAGCAGGAGCTTAAAAAAATATGAAAAGCTTTCTGGATTTAAAAAGCTTTGGAAGACTGAAGTAGGCTCTGTTGGTTTTGAGGATAGTCTTCGATGTAAATCTGGCCCGTCTTCTTGTAACAGCTCTACTAAAATGCAATCGGCTTACGGGGCTTTGAATTGTTTGAGCCCGACTTTTTCTATGCATTGTTTCGTCCTATCCTCGCACTGAAATCGTTGTTACGGGCGATTTCAATGTACACAATTCTTCATGGCTTCAACATTCGGGCCAGTCAACACCAGAAGGAGTGTGTGCTGAGATCTTCGCTGAGTTAAAAAACCTAACTCAGCTGGTCAACGAGCCCACTCGAATATAGAACGTGGTATGTCGAGCAGAAAACACTCTTGACTTGTTTCTTACCTCTGACCCTGGTAAGTACACTATTAGTGTTCTATCTCCTCTAAACACGTCTGACCATTGTGTCATATCAGCAAATTTCTCGTGTAAAAACTCTCCAGTTAAAGAAAGAGCTCCTATGAGAACCGTTTGGCAATACGAGAAAGCCAACTGGGACGGTCTCAACAATTACTTCAGGATCTTTAACTGGTCACTATGCTTCCTCGATAGTGACGTTTACGCCAGCGCTGGTATGATCACAAGTTTGATTCTCCTGGGAATGAGAACTTTTATACCGAATAGGGTTAAAAGCATGGTTCGATGCGAGCTGTAAAGAGGTTATTAGGGTTAAGAAGGTAAGTTTCCGTTGTTTATAGCCAATCCAACTGAGGAAAACCGGAATAAGTTCAAGCAAGCCAGGAAGGCCTGCAACGCTCATATTCGACGGACCAAATTTTTACATGACCAAAAATTACGGCAAAAAATACTGCAATGTCCCCAAGGCAGTAAAAATGTTTGGTCCTTTGTAAAAAATATGAGGAATTCTTCCTCTTCCTCGGTTCCTACGCTCGTTGTGCATGACACTGCATTTGTTAGCTCTTTAGAGAAAGCAAATCCGCCAATTCAACTCTGCAAGTGAGTGTTATGACTCCACCTGTACTTGAGCAGGTTAGGTTAGTGATTCTATAGGGCAAATCTTTTTTCGCACTCGTACTGTAGCGAGAGTCCTAAAAGATCTTAACATACACAAATCTGCTGGTCCGGATGGTATCCCCGCTATTGTTCTGAAGAGGTGTTCTTCATCGCTGGCAAAACCACTGCGTAAGCTTTTTCATCTGACCTACTCCTCAGGTCTCGTTCCGAGCGGATGGAAAACTGCATTTGTCCAGCCTATTCCTAAAAAAGACGAATCTTCCTCACCATCTAATTACCGACCGATTGCTCTTACGTCCCTTCTTTCCAAGGTCATGGAAACGCTGATTAATTATCAGCTCAAGAAATATCTTGAAGAACGGAAGCTTCCTAATGACCGACAGTATGGCTTTCGTAGCAATAGGTCCACTGGTGATCTCATGGTTCATCTCACCGAACAGTGGAACAAATCTTTACATAGTTTTGGAGAAAGTAAGATTATTGCACTAGATACTTCAAAAGCAGTTGATAGGGTTTGGCATCAGGCTCTCTTATCGAAAATGCTAGCTTTTGGTTTGCATGAATCCCTCCTTCATTGGATTAGTAATTACCTTTCGAATCGTTCAATACAAGTTGTATTGGATGGTTTCAAGTCTGAAAACCACAAAATAAATGGTGGTGTGCCCCAGGGCTCTGTTCTATCTCCAACACTCTTTCTCATTTTTATTAATGATCTGTCTGCAATATCTAATCCAATACATTGTTTCGCTGACGATAGTACTCTTAGCTTTTCATATTCGTTTTCAGATTCACACCTCTCTTCTTCGGATGTGGAACTGCAACGACAAAATATGATAAGCTCATTAAATTCTGACCTAAACAGCATTGTACAATGGGGAATAAGAAACCGCGCGGAATTTAATGCTTCGAAAACGCAATGTTGTCTTGTATCGTTAAAGCGAAATATACCCCCCTGCCATTATCCATAAATGGCACTTGCATCGAGGAAACTGATCATCTGGATATTCTTGGTATGCGTATCACCAAACACCTTTTGTGGAACGATCACACACGCGATGTCGCCGAAAATCCCGCAAGATGTTTGGTTTTCTAAGGCGATGCAAGAAGTTTTTCTCCCCCTCTAATCTGGCTGTTATTTACAAGACTTATATACGTCCAAAGCTTGAGTATAACTCCCATATCTGGGCTGGTGCTCCTGCACCTTACTTAAGCCTCTTGGACAGTATTTAACGTAGAACATTTAGACTGATTGGTGATATTACCATCATAAGATCATTTACGTCACTTGAACATCGTCGAAATGTTTCTTGTCTCACTCTGTTTTACCGTTATTTTAATGGTTTATGCTCTGGAGAAATAGCCAGCTGCATTCGTCCCCTTAAACAGTTCAACCGTAATACTCGCGCTTTTAGGAATGCTCATCAATATACCCTCGAGCCCATCTTCGGTTGTACTGTTAAGTACAGGGATTCGTTCTTTAGCCGTACTATGCGAATGTGGAATACCTTGCCACACTCTGTCTTTCCCAGCTATTGCAATATTCAGGAATTCAAAACCAATGTGCACCGACATCTCCTTTTAACCCCTCTCTACCTTTCCTAGTGCTCACACTGGGTAATATATCCCCTTGAGTGTGCGCTTATAAAAAAAAATGCTTGGTGGAGGTAGCATTTTGGCTTGTTCTTGAATTGATGGTGCCTCGACTTCTTCAGTGAACTGACCGTTTAGCAATATACTTCCTATCGATCCAGTATATACATAGTATCGAACCAATAACTGCGATCTCTGCGACTTCTTTCTAAGAAAATATTTTAAAGACGTGTTGACTTCTCTTCTTAGCAAGGCATACTGGTCCCAGGACCATCCATCCATCAACCATACACTGATATTCTCCTTGCCTAGGGCAGCCGTATTGATTCGAACCTGATTGGCGAATACAATACGTCTTTATAAGACAATCCGATCTCGAAACACCTTACCAACAAGATAGTATTCTGATTCAATTTTGGCTCATTAGGCCCGAGTCTTTGCGATGGCCTATCAACACTTGGTCAATTTGGTTAGGAGTGACTTCATCAGGTAATACCCAAGTTGCTAGGTAGATATCTTTACGCGAGAAGCTGCGGCTTGCAACGACCAGTTTTGTCGATGCTTCTTAGCCCAAAGAAACAGCGGTTAGCAAGAGTTATTCTTCGTTTGATCTCGGGTGGACGGGATTGTTGACTTTCGCCGACTATGTTGAATGGATCATCCTGCTTGAAAGAGGAATTCGGTTAGTCGTCGCCGTTAAACAGTCTGCAGAAGTGGCCCTTCCATATCTACATTCTACTATGATGTTTCCACTTTCGTCTTTGTAGCCTTCGGTTGTAGGTTTATGAACCTGTGAATTTCGTTTCACCTGTTCATAAAGCTTTCGAACTTCATTCCTGCTTTTAAACCTCTCAACATCTTCGACCGCACGCTTCTCATGCTCTCTTTTTTTCCTTCTGAATAGTCTGTGTTTCTCTCGTCTCTTTTTCTCAGAGCTTATGAGCAACTCTCGTCTTTTTATACAGCATTTGCCTGCCGACATTCCTCATCAAACCAACGGTTTCTTGTTGGTAGTTGCTTAAAACCTAGCAGTTAAGAGGCGGCTTCTCTGATTGCATCTTGGCAATGTTGCGTTGCAAAATTGCGTTGACGGCAGAGAACTTCGAGAGAGGTTACTTCCAACTCGGTCGGAAAAGGATTTGGCGATCTCTGGCGATTGTAGCCGTTTGACGTTGTACCTTCTCCCAGCATCTCCCTGTTTTGCTTTGGGTCTGGAAACCCGAAATGCTACCTTGGTTACAACGAAGTAGTGGTTTCGAGTCGTTTTAGTTCCACTAAAAGTTTGGACATCCATGATACTGGAAGCTATCTTGCGTCGATCGCAATATGGTCAATCTGGTTGATGGTAGATTGATCTGGAGAACTCCAAGTTCCTTTGTGGATGTTCAGGTGTGGAAAACGCGTACTGAATGACATGACGTTTCGCCCCGCAGTATAATCTATGAGCCTGATTAACTTCCTGTGGGAAGTTAAAAATAATAATCAATTAATTTTTAAAATAATTCAGTAAACTAAGTGAATTTTCTGGAGAACAAATATAAAAAAAAACGTAGCAAACATGGGAAAATGTTATAACCAATTGACTTTAAATTGGTTTGACATTCATTGTAAAGTTATTTTATTACGGTCTTATTATAATCGTTGTATGACGTTTAAAAAATTTAATTCTAGTTTAATTTTATGATTCTATGAATTTCTCTAATAATGCCTTTAGTTCTTAAGTTAAAACTTTAAGTGTTTTTTCTGACTAATATTTCTATGAAATGAACAAAAATATGTTACATGTGTAACACCCAAGGACCTCGTCCTACTTTTTTATTATTTATAAAGGATAAGAAGTGTATTTGTATAAGTAGCTATTTTATTAAAAGGTTTTCCTTGTTGTCTTCTTCCGTGAAAAAAAAAGTTATACGTCTCCGACGACGAGTTCAACTAAATGTTACTTATGTACGTTCGTAGTATTTCTTTTGTGTCAAATGAATAAAACTTAATCCAAACCAAGCTGAAAAAAAAACATCGCATTTTATTTTTACAAGTATCCAGCTATAACTTCTAACTTAATGTTAACGTGTATGGAGAGTGAGACGTGATGCTTTTTCAATCTTCCAATAACAGTAAGGGAAGGAAAAGTCATCAACAAGCTCATGATATACCATAAAAATAACAATGTATAGAATGTGGGTGAAAATCGTGACCCTGAGATGGAGGATTGATTTTTATTTATTTACAAGAACATGTCAAATGAAAGCTGTTTGATAATCCATTAAACTGTAATATGGTAGTTTGACATAAGGAAAATCAATCTTATATTTTATTTTCCATTCGTCTTAATTATCGTCGTGAGATAATGGTTGCATTTTCTTCATACCATAAAATCAGGAAATGGTCTTTAAGCATCTTTCTTAACAAACCATAAACGTTATAATCGTCTAATGGGCTTATTACAAATGTCATTGTAAGGATAGTTTATTTAATTAAAAATACGATGCACCAGTTGAGCAAATATATACAAAAAAATGGTTATTACTTGGAAGCTTACAATTCCATAAAAAAGACTTAATATGATTTTAACGAGTTGCTATTTTTCTATATATGTGTATAAGAGCTTAATTGCCCACCTGAAGATTAGTACAATTTATTTAACTGTCATTGTGAGCTCATCCGTTTCCCACAAAACCATCATAGGCCAGAGGAAGCATTAATTATGTATATGACAATCTTTTTCTTTTCCACTGAGAGTTGGAATTTTTTTTTGTTGGTTGTTGGTGTCTTGACTTTTCCTTGTAATTAAAGTATAAAAATTGTCAAGTGGGTATATCTGCCTAAGGTTTTGATTATAATGGTAATTAGTTAAAAAAAAGTGTCAATTTAAGCACCTACCGAAGAAGTGTGCGCTAAAATATATTAAAGAAGCATCAGGTACTTAAGAAGCTAATTATGCTTTTTTGTCTTTTATTAAAATTATAAACCTTCATTTGGAAATGACAATTTTGAAGAAAATATAAAGTTTAATGATAATTATCTACTAGGAAACCAAGAAAGACTGGCAAAGACATTAAAGAAGAGTTTATATCAGTTCGGTGGTATAATTTATGGAACTGCCATTTGTATCTAAGAATTTTAAAATGTTTCTTATCAAGAACAACATTTCACAGATAAAAATTACGAACATTAAACGGCTGATATAAGTCAAGCATTAATTAGCCACCTTTTACCCTGGGCTCATTAATGCTTAACGGTTTTTATTTGAAGAAAATGTCTACATTAATCTATATTATTACAATATTATAAATGAAGATTTTCCGGGCCAAAGCATTGGTTCTCAGGCGTTGAACTATAACTGTTCTGGCTTAGTCTACGTCGCTTAGCCCGTACAGCTCGGCGTTCCTACTTCTCATTCACTCACCTTTTATGCATACGGGACCGTAGATCACGCGAAGAACTTTATGCTCGAAACGGTTCAAGGTGCTTTCATTAGCTTTTGTTACATTCCATGCTTCCGCCCTCCTATAGATACTTTGGTTGCTGAAGAAAGGGGTTTAATAGTCAATTCCTTTCATATCCCAAAGAAACAAAAGTTAGCAAGAAAAATTCCTCGTTTGAAATCAGCGCTGGTGTTGTTTTCTGCATTAGCGAAGCTCAGGTTTAGACAAAGTCCTTTACCATCCTAAATTTACTTCTCACGATGGTGTCGTTTTGACCGAGTCGTTGTTTCTTTTATTAACTGCTAAACCCATTCTTGTTGTGTCCATTCTCTGGCTTTATCAGACTTTAATGGCAATCTTTACTTATTCTAAGTCAGAAAGATGGTATTGTTGGCTTTAGTCGTCTATATTGAATGGATAATTCTGCCTGACAGCGGAATGCAGTTCGTTGTCCGTCGCTGTTTATACATTCTTTCGAAGTGGTTAGTCCAAGATGGATACGGACACACTTAGGCGAGTTTAATGGCCCATTGTGATATCACATGAATCTTGAGGCTTCCTCCTAAGTTCAATGGAACCAGTTAAAGAAGAATTCTCCTAGGTAATACTTGCGTTTTCCAGCCAGAGCAGGGCATGTGCAGAGAAGATGAAGAACCGTTTCTTCCTCTACCTCGTCCATACAGCTTCTGCAATAGTCATTTGAGAATACGCCTAGTCTCGTGGCGTGTCCGGTTATGACACCTATTATCGAGCTTATATGCGATCGCTTTTAAATCCAGTGTTGGCCAGATATTTTTTGGGACGTGGTGATATTGTACCACCTGGTGCCTGCCCTCCTCACAGTTTACAAATAGCGATTAGTATGTCAGTATGTGCCAAACGTCGTAGGATGGGCTGCACTGTACCGTTCCTGGCGAGTTCATCTGCCTTATAGTTACCTGGAATGTCTCTATGGCCCGGCACCCAGCAAAGGTGAATAATACACTGTTGTGCCATCTCCATTAGAGATGCTGGACAGTTATGGACTGTTATATAGTTTGTACAGACAGAACCCAGAGATTTTATAGCAAGCTGACTATCTCAGAAAATACGAATATCAGATGTTGATATCACGTTTTTTTATCGCCAAAAGTTCAGCCCGGAACACGCTGCAATGATTACGAAGGCGAAATGAGAGACTTAATTTCAGCCGTTCAGAGTACACACCTCCACCAACCGAACCCTTTCTTTTGTTTTTGAAAGATCTGTATAAAAATGGATTCACTCGTCTTCCAGGAATTCCCTATTCTAACAGAAAGATCTGGAAGGTATAGAAATCTGGAAGTTTCTGTCGCATTGCAGTTGGGAGATTGTGTACTCTGTGTGCTTTGGAATTGCTTCTAAATACCTAAGAATTACGGAGTGGCCAATGTTGTTGTTAGTCCACTGTGACGAAGCTTTGAGGTGAATAGCAGAGCTTGCAGCTTTTTGTTTGCTAAATATGTCAAGAGGTGTTAGGTAGAGTAAGGTGTCCAGTGCCGCAGATGGGGTCGTGCGAAGCGACCCGCTTATACATAGGCAAGCTGAACGTTGGACTTTATTTAATTTATCCAGGTTTATAACTTTCTCTAAAGCAGGCCAACATACTGCCACACCGTACATTCAAATCGTTCTGATTACCGATGTGTATAGCCAATGCGTGATTTTGGGTTGTAAGCCTTATTTATTACCAATAGCTTTTTTGCAAGAAAAGAGAGCTTCTTTCCTGTACGTTGCGTTTCCAATTTAGTTTTGTATCTAAGACAAGACCCAGGTATTTAGCCTCGTCTGAGAATTTTAATTGGATTCCTTTAATATAGGGAGGGTTGACAAATGGAATTTTGAATCTCCTCGAAAACAAGGCTAAATCAGTTAAAGGCACCTTCGATATCAAGGAAAGCAACCATAGTGAACTCTTTATGATGGAGGGAATATTTGAAGGTGCGTACTAAGCTGTCTAACGCTATTTCCACCGATTTACCCGTACAGTGGGCATGTTGAGACGAAGACAGAAGTCTTGTATCAATACTTGCCCTTAAATGGATATCAATAAATCTCTCCAAGGTCTTAGGAAGGAATGATGATAGATTTATAGGTCGTAGATCTTTGAGATTGACTTGAAAGCATTTAAATACTTTGGGTATAAAAAAATCTTTAACTTCTCTCCATGCCGAGGGAACATGGGCTAGGTAAGGACACAAGTGGTCCTTCCACCTTTTCCTGATGCTTCTGAATTTATCAACATCTTCAACCACACGTTTCTTATGATCCATCTTTTTTCTTCTAGAGAAGAGCTCTGTTCATAGAGCTCTAGTCCTTCTTTGCAGCGCTGCTTTGCGTGCCTGTTGTTTTGCTGCATTTGCCTTATCAAATAGGGGTTTTTTTTTGGTGACTGTTTGAAACCCTGAACGTAAGAAGCGGCTTTTCTGATTGTATCTTGTCACTGGATCTTGATGTACATATGTATTGTGTTGCTATCACATAACTTCGAAAGAGGCAACTTGCATTTTGATCGGAGAAGAATATGACGATCTCCTGTAATTGTAGCTGTTCGACTTTGTATCTTCGCCCAGCAGTTCCCTCTTTTGCCTTAGGTCGGGAAAACCGAAGCGCTACGTTGGCTACAACAAGGTATGGGTCTGAGTCGATGTTAGTTCCTTAAAATGTTCGGTTACATCCATGAGGCTAGAAGCTTGTCTACCGTTGCATTGATCGTAATATGGTCAATCTGATTGACGGTAGATTAATCTGGAGAACTCCAAGTTTACAAAGGAAACTCATACTAGCTACCACGACGACGATTAAAGAGCAAAATCGATAAGTCTGAATCCGTTATTGGAAGTATTGTCGAGCAGACTGTTTCTCCCAAGTATTCCACCAATTCTTTCTAGAGAGTTTTAATATCGTAGGGGCACTGCTAGTATATGCTTTGTCCAAGAGCTTGAAGATCAATATCCTTGGTGTTATCATCCTTCTCTTCTGTTGGGGCGTAAGCCCTGAATTTAAGCTTGCTATAAATGGTCATGAGGCACCTATAGCTCAAGATAGCCTGGCTCCAATGAAAAAACCGCAACCAGATAGGCGTTGTTATTTTGTTCGGTAGCAGTCACCATTGTAAAAATTTCAGTTTTCCATCCTCTTTTTGCCTAGTACATCCCAGCGCATGTGCTGGATATCTGCTTCTAGGGCCTCCGCTAATTATTCGGTTGCACGCGGTCTATTAAGGGACCTAACATTCCTCGTCCATATCCAAAGCTTGTTATGCCTAAATCGTCCGTTGAGAACTAGGGCCTCAACCATTCCTTTGTTCAAGTACTGTTTTCAGGAACGGAGGGGACCTACAGTTCAAAGCCGAATCGGAACGGCTAATTTGAGAAAGCACTTTTCATGACAAGAATTAATCTTGAAGAATTTGTCAATTCCTCACAAGAGGCAGTACCCGTGAAAAAATACTTTAGACCTCTTTCGTGACAGTCTAAAGCACTAACCATCATGCCACGGGTACTACGTGAGTTGTCAACAGTAAATCCGTCTGTATACGAGGCTTGTTGGTACTTTTTACAACTAACTTAAGTTCAACCTAAAAGATCAGGTCCTTGATTTGAACTGCAAGGGCGAGATTCGGCATAGCCGCTCTTTACAGCTCTAAGCTTTCAATATGTTGCAGAAGGAGTTAAGCCTAACTCGAAATGTAAATGCCATAGTTGATTCAATCTCGGAAATTCTAGAATTCTTTCGCCGACGTGTATGTAGCTTAAGTGGAAACACCTTATGATAATTATAGTAGTTTTAGCAAATTTAATAATTCTAAAATTGATAAAAAATATAAATGAAAAGTTCCATTGTTTTAAAATCTTTTTTTTTAAATGTTTTAAATGATTGTATATTTATGTATAGTAGAAAAGTTAGCAGATATATTAGGATTTTTCCCTATTGTTTTCGTCATTTTGCAAGTTCTCTGTCTGTTCCGCTTTTTTATCTATTCAATGAATCAATTTCCAATGATATTTTCCTGAATGAGTGGAAAGTCTCTATCATTGATCCAATTTTTAAATCTGTATCAAAAAACTTAGTAACGAACTATAGACCAATAACTAAGCTACCTATTGTACCAAAGCTTTAGATAGCCTTGTTCAAGATAAATTTAAATCTATCATAAAGCAACAGTAAGCAAATATCAACATTGTTTTTGAAAGGATATGTTTACCAATTCTAATCTAGTAGAATTCACAAATTTTGTCATTAATACTCTGGACAATCGGAAACAAGTACATGTGATTTATACACACCTTGTAAAAGCCTTTAGTAGGGTTAATTCACACATTCTCTTAAAAAAACTTCAAGCATACGGCTACTTGGTAGAAAACAATATGTAAAGATCGGGGAGTTTTTTAACTTTCCATAGGAAGTTATTGTAATGGGTCCGATTTGTCAAATTGAAAATTTTGACATTTCTCGACGTTTCAAGGTCCCTAGAGTCGAAATAAAAGATTTTTAGAAAAATGTCTGTGCGTGCGTGTGTACGTACGTTCGTACGTCCGTACGATCGCGTCTTTTTTCGTTGTCCAAAGCTCAAGAACCAGAAGAGATATCGATTTCAAATAAATTTTGTTATACAGATAGGTTAGGTTGGAGTGGCTGTCCAGATGTCATTGACACACGTAGACCTCAAGGGTCCATTGTGATACCACTAATGAGGTTACTAATGGGAGAGTAATGAACTTAAACAAACCATTTCGTACTTTTAATAAAGTTAGAGAGACGTTTTGTGTCAATCGTTTCCAGTTTATTGCTTCTAATGGAGAGTACTGGACATGTACAAAGAAGGTGTTGGACTGTTTCCTCTTCCTCTTCGTCCATGCAGCTTCTACAGAAGTCAATTGTGTAGACCCCTAGCCTCAGAGCATGTCTTCCTATGAGGATGTGTCCCGTTATTACTCCAATTGTAGAGCTTATACTTTGTCTGCTCAGTGATATCAAGCTTTTTGACCGTTTTAAGTCAATACTTGCCATATTTGCTTAATTGCTAGGCAGGTAGTGCTTTGTGACCATTGTGTTTTTGTCTAACATAAGGCAGAAGTGTTCCGTTTTTGGCGAGCTCATCGGCTTTGCAATTTCCCGGAATGTCTCTGTGGCCCGGCACCCAAATGAGGTGAATGTTAAACTGTTCCGTCATCTCATTCAGAGATGATTGACAATCTAGGAGATTTAAGATTTATATCTTTTCGAAAAGAGTATTAATTCTGTTTTGTGTGGGTTGACGTCCAATCCACATTGCTTAGCCCATTTAGTTAGCCTGTTTAGGGCATTTTGTAGGAGTTCCGAGAGAACTTGGGGGTGCTTCCCAGATACGGATATCGCAACGTCGTCAGCGTAGGCAATCACCTTGAAACCTTCTGTTTCCAATGTTGTAAGTAAGTCGTTTACTACCATGTTCCATAAAAGAGGCGAAAGGACTCCACCTTGGGGAGTGCCTCGATTCACCGATCTGGTGGTAGTAAACTTCTCATGTTAGAAATTATTGTCCTGCTTTTGAGCATGAGACTTATAAGATCTATGAGTGACTTCTCTAATTTCAGCTTATCCATTGCTGTTGTGATCGCCTGGTAACTGACGTTGTTGAAAGCTCCTTCAATATCTAGGAACGCTACCAGGTTATATTCTTTGTATTCGAGGGAATGTTCAATAGTACGTATCAGTGAGTGAAGTGCTGATTCTACTGATTTTCCCTTAGAGTAAGCATGTTGAGCTGTGGAAATGAGACATGGTTTTAAATTATGTCTGATATAAATTTCAATCAATCTTTCCAAGGTTTTAAGAAGGAAGGATGATAGGCTGATTGGTCGTAGATCTTTAGGGTTAACGTGTGAGGGTTTCCCTGCTTTGGGAATGAAGACTACTATTGCCATTCTCCAGGCTTTGGGAATATATCTCAACCTTACACAGCTTGTCAGAATGATTTCCAATGGTGGAATAATCATGTCTGAGCATTTTTGTAGTTCGGCCGGAATGATTCCATCTGGTCCTGGAGGTTTATATGGATCAAAGCTGTCTATGGCCCATTGCAGTTTTTCCCGCGTTATTAGATCAACTAAATCGCTTGTAGAAGCTTGAGACTCTGATGTTAAGTCGTTGAGTATGATAGAACTACCTGGAAAGTGGGTGTCTAATAACAGATTAAGAGATTCTTCATCTGTGATAGCCCACGTGCCTGCTTCTGTCTTTAAAACACTGGGTATTGTTGGACTTTTTGAGAGAATTTTCCTGAGTCTTGAGGCTTCTGAAGTATTTTCTATTTTACCACAAAAATTTCTCCAAGAAGACCTCTTACTCTTCCTTAATTCTTTTTTATATTGCTTTAGAGCTTGTTTGTATAAGTCCCAGTCAGAAGGAGATCTAGTGTACTCAGATCTGTTGAAGAGTTTGCGACAGCTCTTTCTGAATGGTTCTAGTTCTTTACGCCACCAATAAGATTTCTTTTTACCCTTTAAAATGGTTACAGGGCATGAAGATCTCATTGATTCATTTAAGGCTGAGATGATTTACAGAAAGGTCTAGTTCATCTTTACTGGAGGAGCTTTTAAGAAGGTTGTGATTAAGCAGTTGTGCTAATACTTCCCTATAACGCTCCCAGTTAGTATTCCGGTGATTTCGAAATCCCGTAGATGTATTTGCTACATCTTTGAGCTTAAACTGAATGTATTTGTGGTCATGCCAGTTTGAAATCATATTGTGGATCGAGTCAGAGGTAGTGTAATATCAAGTACCTCTTTCCTATTCTTGGTTACAAAAGTGGGTTCATTACCAATATTACTTATGAGTAGGTTAGTGCTTAGTAAATAATCAAATAAGTACTCACCTCTCTCATTTATATCAGAGCTACCCCATACCGTGTGATGGGCGTTAGCGTCTGAACCAATTAGGAGACCAACTTTTTTCGATTGCGCGTCCGCAATTGCCTTCCTCAAGGCGTTTCCTGGAATTGGGCTGTCGTGGCCAAGGTAGGAGGATATGAGCCAGTAGGTGGCTTTATCCGTTGTTAGGACAGCGGTGGTGGTGTCCTTGTAGCTGTAATTGGGGAGTAAAAATATGTTTAAGTCATTTTTTACTAACTTGCATGACCTTGGTTCAACTTTCTCCGATGCATACAATATTTTATAGCCAGGAGTCCTGAGACCTCTGATGATGGAGTTTGAGACCCACGGCTCCTATATTAAGACGTTGTCTTCCTTGTTCATATTCAATCGGAGTATCAGGTTGTTCGTGGCCATGATGGCGTGATGAAGATTAATCTGTACTAATCGCAGCATTGCTACTATTAGTCAGATCAACCTCCACCACTGTTTTGTCGGCGTTTTCCTCGTCTGAGGAGGACCTAAGCAGGTCTTCTAAATATCTTACGAACCAAAAACGCAAGAGACTTGAATTAAATTTTGTATAATATATTGTAATGTGATTTCAAACAAGTATATTTTTTGAAAAAAAATCCATCTAACAGTTTTTTTTCATAAATCAAAAAAAACTGAAAAAAAATGTTTCACATCCAAAATCTTACGACTAAAATATGATTTCATCTCCAAAACAATTTTGTGCAACGAAAAATATTGTTTTTGACATCTGATAAAATTTTGAGAAAAATCGAATTGACAGTTTTTTTTATAAAAAATAAAAATCTAAAAAAAACATTACTCAAAGTTGGTAAAAATTGAATATCGATTCAAACATCTTTTCAAAAACTTGAAGTTTAGGCTTTAAACTTATGTTACCTTATAAGAAATATTGTTTTCAACATTCTGAAAAATGTTAAGAAAAATCGAATTGACAGTTTTTTTACAAAAAATAAAAACCTAAAAAAAATTGATAAAAGTTGGTAAAATTGATTTTCTACTCAAATATCTTTTCAAAACTTTAAGAGATTGTCTTTAAACTACTTTTATCTTTCAAAAAATATTGTTGTCAACATTCATTTTGAAAAAAATCGAATTGACCGTTTTTTTTTTTACAAAAAATTTACTTTCGACTCAAACAGCTTTTCAAAAATTTAAAATATTGGCTTCGAACTTATTTTATTTCACAGAAAAGATTGTTTTTGATATTTAGTCATTTTTATATAAAAATCCGTTTTTTCATAAAAAATAAAATCTACAAAAAATAGTACGCAAATTTGGTAAAAAATTGATACTAGTACATATAGACAAACTTTTATGCAAAACAAATCGAAAGATGGGATTTGAAGTTATCAGTATGAGTCGCATCCCAACCTCATTTTTCAAAAGAGATTAAATTTACTTCTGGTGTTCCTTTATCATTCTTACTTTTTATTAATGATCTTCCGAATGTTCATAAAAATTCTCATTGTTTTTTGTAAGAATATATCTAATTTAAATGATTGTCTTTTGCTTCAAAATGGTCTAAATTCATTTGTTGAATGGTTCAAGTCAAATGATTTGTTGTTAAATGTTGACAAGTGTGCTTGTATGGCCTAGAATAGAACTTTGTTGAAAAGTTCAAAGACTTGGGCGTTATATTTGATTTTAAATTGAAATTTAACTTTCTTTACTTGGATTCATCAAAAGAAACTCATTATAAGTTTAGGACCCTTACACCATTAAATCTTAATACTGCAGTATTGTGCGACCTTTTCTTGAATATAACTGTGTTGTTTGGAGCTCTTCAACTGAGTTGAATAAAAAGAGAATTGAAAAAGTTTAAACAAAATTTATAAGCTTTGCTTGTCGAAATATTTTTGAAAACAATATAGAAGGTTTCCATCATTCTTATATTTTAAAATGCCTATTACTTGGAATACAGACTCTTGAGTCGTGATATTTTGACTTCAACTATTGATTGTTAGAATTTGCTTAACTGATTGCATCTGTACGCTCCATCAATTTCCTTAAAAGCCAGACCAGTCTTGTCAATTGATTGCCATCATACGCTATATAGACAACGTGAACCAATGTCCTCAAATTTTAATTTATTTAATATGTTTTATTCTAATTTAGTTATATCAATGTCCAGAAACTTATTTAAAAGTTAATTCGTAGATTGGTTACTTTAACTAACAAACAAATCTCTCCCCCTCTCTCCATTTTTTAAAAATTGGTACTTAATTTGTTTTAAATAATGTCTGGAAGTATTATCGCCAACATTACCGGCACTATAAACAAACTCCCGAATGACCTCAAAACCTAATCCAAAGAATTCCGGCGTTATGCCCTTCATAGGAAATTCCTCCCTAGTCATATACCATATTAACTTATCTCAAAGCTTCGATAAAGCAAATCAAATTCAATGCTTAAACTACATATCTAACTACACTACAAACATGAGTTAAGGCGTTTCTTACTGGTTTAAGTTTTTTCTCTGTTAAGAGTTATCAGGCTAATTTGCAAATTGATGATTTATCCACCTTACCTAGGTTAGCATTTTTTAGTAGTTTGTTAAGTCTTTAAAAAAGTGTTACACTTTTGTCTAGCCTTGAACAAAAATTAAACATGGTGTCTCATAAATACATATGTTCATTATGAATGTTTAATTTATTAACTTTAAATTTTTTCTTTTGAAGTCGCATAAAATAGTTTATGGGTCCATTACCCTTATACAAATACGAATACCAAGAAAATGCCATAAAAATTATAAGAAACAAATAAAACAACAACAACAATAAAAACTATAAACTATATACACAAACAAAAAAACATTATTTAAATTTGAACTTTGAAGTCACCAACATGGCCTAGTTTAGTTAAGTTGTTAAATGGTCTTTCGCGTCTCATAAACTCAAGTCGTCGCAAAGTTTGCGCCAAGATAAAATTTATTATTATTTAAATTGAATTCGTTGCGTTTATGAGTGCGCAGCAACTTTTTCATCTGTTTTTTTCGTTTTCTGTATTTTTTTTATTTTTTGTTTATAAATAAACAAAAAGAAAATCTAATAACTGCAATTGTTTTATATTTCGTATTTTTTAGTTTGTGTCATGTAGTATTTCAACATTATACTTATATAGTTTGCCATAAAATAAAAATTCAAAAAAATTAGATGTCTGGGTAAATCTTTTAAGATAAGCTTTTGCTTCTTCTTATTGTTATTGTTATTGTTGTTTTTGCTTTTGTTGTTATTGTTTGGTATTAGGTTTAATGATTGTTGGTATATTTATTATATATTCAACAAATTGATGTTAATGAATGTTGTAGACAGCCTGATCGACCGACCATGTGGTGTTGAGTTCAAGGTGGGTTTTATTTTATTTAAGAAAAAATATCTAAAGAAGATATTAAGTTCTCGTTTAGTGGAGAGACGACGCGACGACGATAAAATTATGCAACCGTATGCAAATTTAATTCGGTTTAGATTTATAATAAAAATAAATGTCTGCTGAATATGTCCATTTTTGATGATATTTTGGGATGGCATTGATAAGCCTTTAAAAATAAAGCACAAACATTAGTTTCTTTTTTTTGTCTTTTGTTTGGAGGTAATGTTGTCTTTTATTTGCTCTTTAGGAGAAGTAATTGGTTCCGCAATCCGCATGTTTAGCATTCCATGTGTTTTAGGCGAATTTAACATTAAGATTATGGATAGCGGCCGGCGGTGACGGCATACACAGAGTGGCACACCTTGTAGAGGGAACCGAAAAAAAAACTGTATATACCGATTTTCATAAAACGGTTAGAAAAGATTGAAAAATGCAAGATAAAACAACTTCAGAAATGTCCACCCACTGTTACGCCCAGTAAATCAAAATATAATTTGAACATTAAACAATACACTGCCAATCACTAGGATGAGGCCACATGTTTTTCAACCGATTTACGGTCCGATACCTGTTGGAATTTGTTTAATCCGGAAAATTTTACTACATGAGAGTAGGTACATATTTTCTTAAAACAAAGTGATACAATTATAGGGTTAATTAGAAAAGACCGTTGGAATTTCCCTACATTAATGAATGAGCTACCTAAAAAGGATATCAAAAAGTGAGTCACTAGGATGAGGCCATTGCGAATATTTCGTTGTAGAAGTTCAGATCAGCAATTTTTTTCAAAATTTGAGTTACAATATTTAAGAACGTTTTACAAATAACTATTTTTATTAAATTTCAACTACAAATGGGTTCCGGAAAGACGTTGACAGTAGCAGAAAGAGGACAAATCGATGCTTTCAAGGAAATGGGACTCTCAAGCCGAGAAATAGCAAGGAAGCTGAACAGAAGTAAGACAGTTGTAAACAACTATCTTGCTGATCCTCAAAACTATGGAAAAAACCAAAAAGGACGCACAGCCCAAGCAACAACATCCCGAGAAAAGCGGTTAATTTTACGTATTGCTTCAAATTCTACTCAATCAGCTACTAAAATAAGGTCCAAAAGCGGAGTATCAGCCAGTATTTCGACAGTCCGAAGGATAATAAGAAAAGATGGTACTATCCAGAGAAGAAAACTCAAAAAGAAACCTGTTCTAAAGCAAGTACACAAGGAGCTGCGAATGAACTTTGCAACAGAACATGTCTCTTGGAGCAGTCAATGGAAACGCGTCGTCTTTTTGGATGAAAAAAAGTTTAGCCTTGACGGCCCCGATGGTTACAACTTTTATTTCCATGATTTAAGAAAAGAGGAACTAATTTTGGGAAGACATCACAGCCGTACAACAGGTGTTATGGTGTGGGGAGCTATCACCTACTATAGCAAAATCGAATTGGAGTTTCTTTCTCTAACAATGAACGGAAACAGCTACAAATACTTGTTGGAACGCTCATTTCCGAAGATGAAAAATATTTTTGGACCTCTGCCTTGGATTTTCCAACAAGACAATGCCCCCATCCTCACTTCCAGGGTTGTCAAAAGCTGGATTTTATCAGAAAACGTAGAGCTTTTGCCATGGCCACCCTATTCACCGGACTTGAACATAATCGAAAACGTATGGGCATGGCTATCTCGAAAAGTTTATGAAGAAATTTGAAAACAAGGACTCCTTAATTGAAGCTATCCGTGATGCCTGGGACGAGATTTCACTTGACTATTTAAAAAAAACTTTATGATTCCATTCCAAACCGTCTAATAGAGGTCTTATCGAAAAATGGGGGGCATACTCATTATTAATTGAGAAAAACTTAATAAATAAATGTTTGAAAACCAAAAACTGTAAACATTTCTTTTATTTTTTTGATATTTTATAAGATTTTTCATGTGGCTTCATCCAAGTGACGCACTTTTTCATACTGTTTTTAAGTAGCTCTTTAATTAATGTAGGGAAATTCCAACTGTTTTTTCTATTTAACCCCTTAATTTTATTACTTTTTTTAAAGAAAATATCTACCTACTCAAATGTAGTAAATTTTTATTGGTACGAAATTTCCAGCAGGTATAAAGAACGAAAATCGGTTGAAAAATATGTGGCCTCATCCTAGTGATTGGCAGTGTATATCACTCATAGATCTTATAAGTCTCATGCTCAAAAGCAGGACAATAACTTCTAGCATGAGAAGTTTTACTAGATCGGTGTATCGAGGCACCCCCCAAGGTGGGGTCCTTTCGCCTCTTTTATGGAACATGGTAGTAAACGACCTACTTACATAATTGGGAGCAGAGGGTTTCAAGGTGATTGCCTATGCTGACGACGTTGCAATATCCGTATCTGGGAAGCACCCCTAAGTTCTCTCGGAACTCCTACAAAATGCCTTAAATAGGCTAACAAAATGGGGTAAGGGGACGTCAATCCACATAAAACAGACTTAAAACCCTTTTCGAGAAGATATAAAATTAATCAGATTAGCCGACCCAAGATTAAAGGAAGCTCTTCCGACCAAGCTAAATATTTAGACCTCATTTTAGACAAAAAACTAAATTGGAAGGCAAATATTGATGAAAGAGTAAAAAAGGCTACTGTATCGCTTTTTACTTGTAAAAAGGCCATAGGATCTTCTCCCCAAAAATAAACCACTGACTATACACTTCAGTAATCAGACCGATACTCAATTATGGAGATGTCGTATGGTGGACCGCACTGGACAAGATGGTAAATCTAAATAAGCTCATCAAGGTCCAGCGGTCAGAAGGAGCACTTCGCTCAACACCAACCGCATCACTGGAAGTGCTTTTAAACCTAACACCTCTTGACATCTTCTCCAAAATGGTGGCAGCCAACTCATGTGTGAGGCTCTCAATGGAACAGTAACAATACTGGACATACCACTATTCGAGACAGTTTCAGATCTATCCCAGATCGCTTAGACTATACCACCACAAAAATGGAATTCGGTAAAAGCTTCCATGTGTCCATCCCTTCAAAATCCTCCTGGGAAGAAGAGAGACCTCTGGAAGACAATGCGGTACACTTCTATACAGACAGTTTAAAGACCGATCACGAAGTTGGAAGAGATATCTATTCGGAACAACTGAATCTCAGTCTACCATATAGACTTTCCAATCAAACCCACAAAGAAGGAAAATTTAAGCTGGGGAATGAGCGGGTTGAGGATTTGACCCTGCTCAAGTGTGTCCTTTGTGGAAACCAAGGGCACCCGGCTAGTAATAGGGGTTGCCCTAAGGCCCAAGAAATTAAACAAAAACAGGCCAGTCAAAAAGCCGAAAGAAGTCGAACAGTTCGACAGGCTCCAATACAAAAATTCGTGGATCCCAAATTCTCTTACGCCCAAATGGTGTCAGGGAGTGGAAACACGAGACAGGCTCCACCAACGGTTGCCCCAAAGGCCCCTGTGCCTAAGGCACCAGAGGTGCAGCCTGACATTGTAGCCTTGTTGTTGAGCATTCAAGGTCAACTAACAGGACTGCAAAGTCAGAGAAAGGAGCAAGGCAAAAGGGTAGATCATCTCTTCTCTTTGTTGCCTGACCTGGCGCAATTTAGACAATAATGGGCGCGCTGCCGGAGACGCGCCTAAAAGTCCTAGCTGTGAATGTAAATTCACTGATTAGGATTGAACGAAGAGCCAATATGTTCCAATTGTTGAAAGACTACATTCCCGATGTGTTTATGACTAGCGAAACTAAGCTAAACCACAAACACAAATTGACTCATAAAAATTACAATATCGTAAGAAGAGACCGGCCCGACTCCACTCAAGGGGGCGGTGTCGCTCTCTTTATACGAAAAGGCATTAATTATAAAGTTATATACAACAATGAATTGCGAAAGCTCAAGACGCTAGAAGTTTGCGTTGCATGCATCTCTCTCACTCAAGGGAAGCGGATGTATATGATTGCGGCTTATGCGGCTGGAGCTCCGCAGGTTACTTACTTTGCTTCAGAACTCGAGATTCTTTTTAAGGAACTGAAACTGAGCTTGGAAGAAAACTATTTCATCTTGGCCGGTGATTTTAACGCAAAACATGAAGATTGGGGAAATCAACATAGTAATCCCAGAGGTAATCATCTTTTTAATTTGATGAATCTTTACAGCGTTGAATATGGCGTCGACCTGCTGGCTACTGAAAGGCCATCGTATCCAAGAAGCGGCTCCTTTCTGGACCTTTTGCTGTACGACACCGGACTGACAGTTACAGACAATGTGGGTAATCACCCGCGAAACTGCTGACAGACAGTCGAGTACGACAGTGATCACTGCGGACTGGCTGCTGTAATGCAGATTCCGAACGAACGCGTGGAGTTGGAGGAATACGTTCCAACGCATTCTTACAATTACAATAAGATGCGGTGGTCTCGTTTCACCAATGCCCTAGCGAGAGAACTTTGTTCGAGTGACATAGCCCCACCAAACAACAGAAACCTGACAAATACAGAAATTGACCAACACTTACAACAGATGGACGAAACAATTGCGACAATTGACGCACTACGTAGGCACAAGAGTGGCTTACTGACAAGATTCAAAAACTTGCACAGACGACTTACAGACCCACGCGACTTGGAGGTTAGGACACTGAAGTCGTCAATAAAAAATGTCAATCTGTTGATTAAGGAGAACTACAGGCTATCAATTAACAAGTACTGGGACCTCAAGATCCGGTCAGTTAATTCGAGTGAACCTAGTATGTTCCCCAAAATCAACAAGATATTCAGGAAAAAAAACGGTAATGACCTTCCGTGTCTTAAACTCCAAAGAACTGAAGAGAACAGAGACGTACTCAGGACAGCGCAAATAGACCCAGATCCGAAGGAAAAAGTGGAGGCGGTGGGAGCTGCTTTCCAGCAAGTGTATAAGGTGAATGTCAGCATTCGCCCCAACCACGACCTGGAAAACAGAGCCCTACTTAATCACTTTTACCTCCGTAATGATATCACACATTGGCGATCTGAGAACCGCGGTTTCATGCGGTTCAATGACGATTCCTTGGCAAATGCCATAATCGCCGAGAAAACGGGACCAAGTCCCTTGTTAGTGACGGAGGTTGAGCTTCAACTTATCTTCAAGTCAATAAAAAATGAAAAGTCAGCAGGTGTCGATAGCATATCCAACGTTGTACTAAGACATTTACCGACGGAAGCAATTGACATTTACACCACACTCTTCAACAATGCACTGAATAATGCATATTATCCAGTGCATTGGAAGACTGCTGTGGTTCATCCTCTCCCGAAAAAGGGAAAGGACAACTCCAACCCGTCAAATCTTCGGTCGATAAGTCTTCTCCCGAGCATCAGCAAAGTTTTCGAAAAGATCATTAATAGGGCTCTGACTAAGTGGGCTGCGGACAATAAAATTATTCCGGATAAACAGTTCGGGTTCAAGGCGGGTCATGACACAATTCATGCTGCGTCTAAACTCGTTTCTGATATCCAATGGAATAAATCAAAACAACAATGCACAGGTGCTGTCCTGGTTGATTTGGAAAAGGCCTTTGACACCGTATGGTTAGAGCGTCTTTACCTAAAACTGAGCAGGCTTGGCATAAGCAAGCCATTGTTGTATATACTTTATGATATGCTTAACGGTAGAAAGTTTGTTGTCAAAAGTGGCAATGAAACTTCTACCACAACATTCTCAATTAAAAATGGTCTTTAACAGGGAGCGGTGAATTCGCCGATTCTCTTCAGCATTTACACCAGCGATCTGATAGGTAGTCTTACAAAGGCAATTGCGTACACCGACGATCTAATTGCGTACAGAACGGCCCGAAAGGTTAAGGTTATTAGAATTCTCTTGCAGCGTGATTTCAACAAGATTCAGCGATATTGCAACGACTGGAAACTGAAAATAAATGTCCAGAAGTCAGAGACAATTCTGTTCCGGACTCCGTTGGCTAGGGCCACGAGGGATACGTGTAATAATTGGCGCAAGATGGTCATCGTTGATCTTCACGGGCAGCCATTAGCGAGCAAAAGTGTAGTGAAGTACCTCGGTATCTGGTTATATCAGTATTTATATTTCGACAGACATATATACAAATGCTGCTCTGACCAGGGCCAGAGGAGCCTTCGCTCTGACGAAACGGACTAATAGGATGACATGCATGAGGCTGGGGGTCTACACAAATGACTTTTGTAGAAGATGGTAGACGAGGAGGAAGAGGAAACAGTCCAACACCTTCTTTGTACATGTCCAGCATTCTCCATTAGAAGGAATAACTTTCTCGGTAATCCCCTCTTCGATAATACCAGTGAACTAGCAACGATTGACACAAAACGTCTCTCTAACTTTATTAAAAGTACAAAATGGTTTGTTTAAATTCATTACTCTCCCATGAGTAACCTCATTAGTGGTATCACAATGGACCTTTGAGGTCTACGTTCGTCAATGACATCTGAACAGCCACTCCAACTTAACCTAACCTTACATAAGATACAATACAATTGATACAAAAGGTCTAAAGGACGAATATAAGCTAAAGGAAGGACAAGAAAAAAAACAATATTCTTAGAAAAAAAAAGAAAACACTATACTTAGCTTTTCGACTTCCACAACAGCAATCGTAGTCCTTCCTCAAACCAATTTTTGTCCAAAGCAGAACATAACCTTCAACTCAATAAAAATACTATCGTACCAAAAAAAATTACGTTACGCAGGTCCTTAGAAGTTTCCTCCACACAATTTTTCGATTGTCTTTTAGCTTTAGAAGCAATCCAAAAAGTGCCATCATTATGGCGAGCTTGACCCTTCGAGCTACTTGATCTAATGCGTGGTAAACGATCTATCTCGGTCCCGCAACTTCCTCCATCTATAAGATTGGAGTGGGCGATCGAGAAGCTAGGTATGAAAGAAGATGCGATCACCCAGTAGCTTAGTGAATAAGTTTAGCTCTTCACCTTCGAACCCATTCCAGATAAGGCTTTCTGGAAAATCATGTGGAATTCTTCGCATTACCGAGTACCTACATGCGCTCGATTTCGGTAGAGGAAAAACTACTTTATGCCGTTTTGAAGAAAGTCAGTAGGCAAGCCTTTAATTAAATTTATTTAGAGTGATTTTCTATCGTTAATACTTTATGATGGGCCCTCGGCCATACTAAGTTAAAGTTGGCGTGACTTTCCTACACACATTGTTGGTCATGCCTTTGACGATATTGTTAGGCCAATAAGTTGACCAACCGTCGCACAGTTCGTTGGTGTGGAAACCTTTTGCACACTTTGGTAAGACCTGTTAAATTTGCTTTCCCAAAATGCTAGAAGAGCAGGTCACTGGCGGATGGTCCAGGTTTCTACTAAATTCTTCCACGACGTAGTAGTGAAGCGGTTCCTTCTGCTGAAAGGGCTTCTGTGGGGGGCGTGTTAAGCGTATCTTTGTCTTTTTTATAGATACGTATCACGATTTCATCGAAATCATACCTAATCACGCCTTTGGTCGCGGCCAGTGGAGCCAGTGAGTCTCTATTGGTCAGCACGAGAGCCGATCTATAGTGACCCACTGTCTCCTTCTTAACCTTTGGTACTTTCCAGTCGTGCGTAGGCAGGTTCGGATCACTTATTTTGATCAGTTTCATGATCACATCTGGGCAGTTGTGTAGAGCCGGGACCATAATGCGTGCACTTGGCCGGCAAGGAATATTCTCCCTTGAAACAACCTCGAGCTTCGCAAACGGCCAGACTTCTTTCAAGCCATTGACAGCAGCCCTGTATAGATCGAAAGATCTCTGATCACCACAGGCGATGAGTTTGATACGATTTTGATACAATCCTGCATCGGCTGTGTCTGGGGGAGGCCCCGGATTCTCCTCGATGACAGATACAAATCTGAAACCGAGGTGAGCCTTGACGTCTGCCCAATGATCATTAGAGATGTTACCATCCACATGACTCCTGTCAATGACCTCGGCTATGATCTTGCCTTTGAGCGCGTCGCAGAAGGAAAGATGTTTATGAAAGGTTGTTGTGCTGTTGGAAAGCACCTTTTGCCTTTTTGGTTCAGGCTTATCGCCCTCGAAAGACCTATTGCGCTTTGACGTTGAGTCGCCGCAGGTCAGTTTTCGAGTTTGCTCTGTGGTTCTTTCCTCCGCCGGTATGACACCGACTGCGGCTAGAATCCTCTTAGCATTGCGTTGGTCTCGATTGGCCTGTGACTTCTTGGACTTCTTTTTGGCCGGCCCAGAGCTATGTCCGTGTGATTTGGATGTGGGTCCATCTCCAGAATTAGTCGCTACCGATACCAATCGGGGTGTGCCCTCACTCTTCGAGTCAATTCCACATGTCGCAGATTTTGTCTCTCCAGATGGGATGTCCCTTCTTGGGGTCGCTTGCAACGTCCTAGCAGAAGCGGGGAAGAGGTGGGGTCTGGAATTGCCGCCCTTGGAACAGCCGAGCGTCACAGCTGTTCCACTGACGGGTAATTCCTTCAAATAAAGTTTGCGGCTAGTAGAGGGAGAAAGACTCCCGCTGCTTGTGGCAACCACAGGGTTGACAACCCGTTCCCACCCCTGAGTTGGCTCTACATTTAGAGATGTTAGTGCAGATGTGTCCACGTTAGTGAATTCTTTATGATAGATGGAATATTCGATGGTGCGTACTAAAGTGTGTAACGATGTTTCCACCGATTTACCTTTACAGTAGGCATGTTGAGACGAAAACAGATGTCTTGTATCGATACGTGCCCTTTAATGGATATCAATCAATCTTTCCATAGTCTCAAGAAGAAATGATGATAGACTTATAGGTCGTTGATCTTTAGGATTGACTTGGGAGCATTTACCTGCTTTAGGTATAAAAACAACTTTAACTTCTCTCCATGCTGAGGGAACATGGACCAGGTAAAGACAGCTGGTAAAAATTGCCTCAAGGATTGTGCAATTATATCAGAAGTCTTTTGTAATTCGGCTGGTATTACTCCATCTGGTCCTGCAGCTTTAAATGGTTTGAAGCTGTTGAGAGCCCATTGTAGCTTATCCTTTGTGATCAGACCTTGTGGATATGTTGTATTTGAACTTGAACACATACGTATAACTGTTGCAAGTTTCGGTAAGAGAACTACCAGGAAAGTGAGTGTCCAATAGTAAGTTCAGCGATTCATTACTTGAATCAACTTTTCCAGGAGCTGTCTGCATTTTTCAAGCAGCTTGGCATAGCTGGACTAGTTGAAAGAATTGTCCGTAACCTAGAGGCTTCAGAAGTTTCTTCTATCGTGCCACAGAAGGATCGCCAAGAAGATCGCTTGGATTTCCTTAGTGCCTTCTTGTAGGTTCTTAGGGATTCTTCGTAGGAGTCCCAATTAGAGGCTAGTCTTGCAGCTTTGGCTCGGTTGAAAAGTTTCCTGCATTCCTTCGTGAGCGAGTCAAGCTCTGAGGCCCACCAATGTGGTTTCCTCTTTCCTCTTATGTGTATAAGTGGACAAGGAATTTCTAGAGATCTGTTCATAGCTGAGGTAAGGTCATTGACTTTGTTTTCAAGTTCATTAGCGTTAGAGGAAGGACTAGATAGTCCAGGTTCTAGTAGACTCTGTAATGAGTTCCTGTATGAAGCCCAGTCAGTTTTCCGGTAGTTTCGAAAAGTCAATGGATTCGGGTTATCATCCTACCTCTGATATTTTTATGGAAATTTTCTATAAATAGATTGCGTAGAAATTATTTAGTCTGATGACTTGACTTTTTTAAACTTAATATTGTTTTTGTAAATGCCATATTAACAATCAATGTATGTTTAAGCTTTTTTCTTTAATCCAATTTACATGCTTATAATTTTTTCCATAATTTGTTTGTAACGTTTTTTTTGTAATAATTATTTTTTCACGAAGCATTTGCATAATAAACAAACAATAACTCATCTACTCGTTTAAAAATACGTACGTACTTATGGATATGTATATTATATACGTATTTATGGAATATTATATGAGCATAATAAAAATAAAACAACAGAAAGCCTGTGCGGTCTTTGATGGTTAATATTGTTGCAATATGTTGTTTTTTTATTACAATATTAAAAAAAGACAAACAATTATTAGTGACAATGGTTTGCCGGATTAAGCAGGTAAAAAAGTCATTGGTGCCTTGTTTTTAATGTCAATTTAATACAATGTATGTACTCTGCTCAATTCAACTCAACTCGACTTAACTCACTGTAGATGATTATTAGATAGATAAATTATAATTTATACCTTTTCTAAATTGGTAATTCCAAAACGTGAAAAACGTGAGGGGTTTTTAAAAAGAAGGATTTAACATGTTTATATATTTGCTGTATTCTTGTTGGGGTAATGTAATTTGTATGATTAATAATTTTAAGCCTATTGGATACATTTTTATATAGAAACTTGATTTATTGTAATAAGAAGATATGAATTTTATTGCACATATACAAAAGTTTCGATACTTACAATAATGAAAGACAAAAAATGTGAATAAGATAGTAGTGCATTAAAAGCTTTGTCAAAAGTTAGACAACTTGAAAGTATTATTTGTATAAATTTCATATCTAAACTAGGTTTTCTAGAGTTTCAACATTTGTCGCTAAATATTTTTGAATAAATGCAAAGACTTCAATTCTTTTTTAATTTGAGAGGTAATTTGTTTCCTTTACGATAACACTGGTCAACTAGGTAATGTAGTTGTTAGTCTTTAAAAAAAATTAATTTATTTTAATAGAACGCTAAATCATTCATGCTTAACATAAAAATACACAAAAGTATATAAAAAACAAAGAGTGTTTGGATTATATTGAAAAATAAAACTATTATATTGTGTATCGGAATCAGCTCTAACAAATTTACTCTTAAACAAATTATTCGAGAGGTTTTTCTAAAATTCAGATGGAGTCAGATAAACCCCATAAGTTTCAGCATAAACTTAAATAAAGCCCAACGTTCAGCTTGCCTATGTATAAGCGGATCGCTTCGAATGATCCCATCTGCGGCACTAGATACCTTACTCTACCTAACACCTCTTGATATATTTAGCAAGCAAATAGCTGTAATTTCTGCTATTCGTCTCAAAGCTTCATCGCAGTGGACTAAGACAACCTTGGCCACTCCGTAATTCTAAGGTACTTAGAATCGATTCCAAAGCACACAGACTGCACCATCCCCCAACTGCAATTCGACAGAAATTTCCAGATTTCTTTATCTCCCAGATCTTTCTGGGAGGATAGCGCATTCCTGGAAGACAAGTCAATCCATTTTTATACAGATGGTTCAAAAACAAAAGATGGGGTTTGTGGAGGTGTGTACTCTGAAACACTGAAACTAAGTCTCTCATTCCGCCTTCCCAATTATTGTAGCGTATTCCAGGCGGAACTTTTGACGATAAAGGAATTCTTGTCCTGACTTAAATAGAGTCAGGCCGCTATCAAATCTCTGGACTCTGGCTCTACAAACTCTTTAACAGTCCATAGCTGTCCATCATCTCCAGTTTAATATTTACCTTTGCTGGGTGCCATAGAGACATTACAGGTAACTGTAAAGCAGATGAAATCGCCAGGAACGGTTACGGTACAGTCAACTCATTCTACCACGTTTGGCGAATGCTGGCATACCAATCGCTACTTGTAAACTTTAGTTAATGGAGGACGCTATGAAGAAGGCAAACAACAGTTGGAATAATATCACCACGGGTAAGGTCACAAAAACATCGGGCCTACACTAGATTTAAAGCGATCAAGGTGCTTGCTTTTTCTAAGCAGATCGCATATAAACTCGATAATAGGTGTCATAACCGGACCCCGTCTAAAAGAAAAGCACGAAACGCGACTAGGCGTATTCTCAAATGACTTTTGCAGAAGCTGTATGGAGGAGGAAGAGGAGGAAACGGTTCTTCTTCTCTGCACATGCCCTACTCTGGCTTGAAAACGCAATAATTACCTAGGAGAATTCTTCTTTAACGATCTATCTAAATCATATCATAAATAGGTCCATTAGGGACTCAATCTATTGAGCTTAAACCGAATAAATAAAAATATTGAAATGTTTTCAAGTTCTACCGGTTTTCTTATTTATCGAATTCAAGTTAAATTTAATAAAATAAAGAAAAATTATTTTTAATAGATCTAGCAAAACCACTGCGTAAGCTTTTCCATCTATCCTATTCTTCTGGGCTCGTTCCGAGTAGTTGGAAAACTGCATTAGTTCAGCCAATCCAAAAAAAAGGCGAATTTTCTTCCCCCACATATTATCGACGAATAGAGCTAACGTCCCTCCTTTCTAAGGTCAAGGAAACGCTGATTATTTATCAGCTTAAGAAATATCTTGAAGAACGAAAGCTTCTTAATGATCGGCAGTACGGCTTTCGTAGCAATAGGTCCACTGGTGATCTCATGGTTCATCTCACCGAACAGTGGAACAAATCTTTACATCGTTTTGGAGAAAGTAAGATTATTGCACTTGATATTTCAAAGGCATTTGATAAAGTCTGGAATCTTTCTATCTTTCGAAAATGCGTGCTTTCGGTATTGACGAATCTCTTCTTCGTTGGATGCAAAATTTTCTTTCCAACCGTTCAATACAAGTTGTTTTTGGCAGATTTAACTTTGAAACCCTTAAAATAAATGCTGGTGTGCCCCAGGGCTCCGTTTTGTGTCCGTCCTTTTTCCTCATTTTGTTAAATGATCTCCTGTCTGCTTCTTCTAATCTAATACATAGTTTCGCTGACGATAGCACTCTTAGCTTTTCATATTCGTTTCCAGACTCAAAAGCCTCCTCTGCGGATGTAGAACTGCAATGTCAAAATTTGATAAGCTCATTAAATTCCGATCTACACAGCATTGTACTTTTAGGAATAAAAAACCGTGTTTAATTTAATGCTTCGAAAACACAATGCTGTCTTGTATCGATAAAGTAAGATATACCCTCTTTGCCACTATCTATGAGTGGCACTTGCATCAACGAAACGGAAAATCTTGACAATCTCGGAATTTGCATCAGCAACCACCTTTTGTGGAGCGATGTCACCAAAAATGCCGCAAGATGTCTATGTAGGTTTTTTGAGAAAATGCCAAAAATCTTTCTTTCCGTCTGATTTGGCTAAAATCTACAAAACATGTATACGTCCGAAACTTGAATATAACTCTCATCTATGGGCTGGTGCACCAGTAACTTATTTAAGCCTTTTAAACAGTATTCAAAGAAGAGCTTTTGAAATGATTGGTGACATTAACATCATCAACACGAATACGTCACTCGAACATCGTCGTAAAGTTTCTGGAATGCCGGTGTATGTACACCGTATAATTTTTGAAAATATGTATTTTAAAATCTTAAAAAATTACAGCCAGAAAAAAACTGTAACTATTAACGTTCTTGAAAATTATTCATGAATTTCTGCTACTCAAAACATCATAAGAATTTATGTCAATATAAATGTGCGCCATTTAGACTAAAATCAATACATCACAAAATTAATAAAGCAGTTATTATTATTAATTCGATAGTTACAAATTATAGACTGGCCCAGATTCCTAAAAAAGGAGAAGTAATCACAAAAATGCTGCACACCAAACATTTTGAAATAAATCGCCACAAGATTATGTCCATTTATTTTGTAATATTTCTTAGAAAAAATAAGAGGCATACATTTGATTGCTTTTAACTAAAAAAAAACATAAAATAAATGCTGGTATTCCGCAAGGCTCCGTTTTGTCTCCGACACTGTTATCTGAGATTTTCTTCTTTACAATTATTTCTAATTAAATGAATTATTTTGTTGATGAAATTCCTTTCACCTTTTCATATTCGTTTCAAGATCCACATCCTTGTTTCTTCAGATGTGAAACTTCTAGCTCAATAAATTGGAATCTCCATACAAATTTTTGAATGAAAATTACCAACTGGGAAGAATTGAAAACTGGCGTTTAAGATTGATCCACCCCGATGATTTGAATTATGAGCTGCACTTGTTGCAAAGCACCTAATTAACTTTCAGTTCTCGTTGTGTTTATCCCAGATCATCGATCAAGCGTTTTCTCTGAAGATGCAAAAAATGTTTTACTTACTGATCTTTAACAAATCAACCTCTTTATTCTTCGTAGACAGAAAAAAAAATATTTCCACATAACAACTATACGTCTATTCATAAGGCTCTAAAAAAAATAGCAGTACAAATGATAGGTGATAGGATCATAACCACAAGTTTAACTTGTCCCTCTTTTCTTAATCTATATTTTAATGAGCCATGGTCTATCGAAAGCGTCAACAACAGTTTATTTCTTAATAATTGGGTTGTCCTCTTTTATTCTTCCATGTTTTTTTTTTACGCAGACTTACTTACTTAAGGTGGCGCTACAGTCCTGTGTGAACTAGGACCTCACCCAACAAAAAAAAAGCCCCATTGACATCACGCTGATTTCTTCCGATTATGTCAATGTCATCAACATATGCTAGTAATTGGACAGCCTTTTGAAAGATAGTGCCTCTAGTGTTGACGTGTGAGCTCTGCACTACTCTTTCAAGCAATTTGTTAAAAAAATCACATGAAAGCGCATCACCTTGTCTAAAACCTTTTTTGACATCAAAAGATTCTGTTCAACCTTTATGGAGCAGTGTGAATTCTCCATGGTCATCCTGCACAAGCGGACTAGTTTGGCAGGGATGCCAATACTAGACATGGCTTTATACAGCTCGTCCCTGTAGATGCTGTCATATGCGGCCTTGAAATCGATGAAAAGATGGTGGGTGTCGATTTGGTGTTCTTGGGTTTTTTCCAGGATTTGCCGTAATGTGAATATTTGATCAACTGTGGACTTTCCTGGTCTAAAACCACACTGATAAGGACCTTTCAGGTTGTTGACGATGGGCTTTAGACTTTAACATATCACGGCAGAGAAGATTTTATAGGCGATATTAAGTAGACTGATTCCTCTATAGATGGTGCAGTTAAGAGGGTCTTCTTTTTTCAGGATCAGGCAAACAATACTGAGGTTCCATTCATCGGGCTTGCTTTCTTCCGACCATATCATACAGATAAGTTGGTTCATGCTCCTCACCAACTTATCTCCAGTTGCTTTAAAGAGCTCAGCATTCAAGCCATCCGCTCCAGCGGCTTTATTAGACTTCAGCTTAGATATGGTAATTTTTACTTCGTCTAAGTCGGGAGGACGGGATTGTTGGCTTTCGTCGTCTATGTTGAATGGATCATCCTGCCTGACATCGGAATTCAGTGCTTCGTCGCCGTTATACAGTCCTTCCATATCCTCGCATTGACTGCGGTTCCACTATGACGTTTTCACTTTCATCTTTGCAGCCTTCGGTTCTAGGTTTATGTACCTGTGAATTTCGTTTCACCTGTTCATAAAACATTCGAACCTCATTCCTGCTTTTATACCTCTCAACATCTTCGACCGCACGCTTCTCATGCCCTCTCTTTTTCCTTCTGAGAAGTCGGCGTTCCTCTTGCTCTCATGAGCAACTCTCGTCCTTTTATGCAGCGCCGTTTTGCGTGCCTGTTGTTTGGCTGCATTTGCCTGCCGACATTCCTCATCAAACCAGGGGTTCCTTGTTGGTGGCTGCTTGAAACCCAGCACATCAGTGGCGGCTTCTCTGATTGCATCTTGGCAATGTTGCCACTGGTTTTAGATACATTGTGTTGGTGGCAGAGAACTTCGAGAGAGGTTACTTGTAACTCGGTCGGAAAAGGATTTGGGATCTCTGGCGATTGTAGCCGTTCGACGTTGTACCTTCTCCCAGCACCTCCCTGTTTTGCCTTGGCTCTGGAAAACCGAAGTGCTACCTTGGCTACAACGAGGTAGTGGTCTGAGTCGATGTTAACTTTCGGAAAATTCAGACATCCATGATGCTGGAAGGTGTCTGGCGTCGATCGCAATATGGTCAATCTGATTGACGGTAAATTGATCTGGAGAAGTGCAAGTTCCCTTGTTGATGTTGAGGTGTGGAAAACGAATTCTGGCTACCATGAAGTTTCGCCCCGCAGCAAAATCTATGAGCCTGAATCCGTTGTCGGAAGTGTTGTCGTGCAGGCTGTTCTTCCCGATTATTCCACCAAAGATGTCTTCCCTTCCTAGCTTGGCATTAAAATCGCCCAAGACTATTTTAATATCGTATCTAGGGCAGTGCCCATATCTTTTGTCTAGGAGCTCGAAGAACAAATCTTTGGTGTTGTCGCCTTTCTCTTCTGTGGGGGCGTGCCCGCATATAAGGCTTATGTTGAGGAATTTAGCTTTGATACGTATGGTCATGAGGCGCTCATTGATGCACTTTTAGCTCAAGACTTCTTGCCTAAGTCTGGTTCCATTGACGAAGCCGCATCCAAATAAGCGCTGTTGGTTTTCGTGGTAGCAGTCACCATAGTAAATATCGCAGTTTTTCATCCTCTTTTTGCCCGGCCCATCCCATCGTATTTCCTGGAGGGCGGTGATATCTGCTTAATAGCGGTCTAGGGCCTCCGCTAATTCTCCATCCGAACGTGGTCTGTTAAGGGACCTAACATTCCACGTACATATCCGAAGTTCGTTGTCCTTAATTCGTTTGTGCTGGTTGTCAACAGTAAATCCGTCCGTATTCGAGGCTTGTTGGTGCTTTGCAACTATGAAAGCTTTTACGTGGCCAGGAAGTCACCCCGACGGCACAACCTCCAACCTGGCCAGATTCTAAGTATAACTCCAAGGATGGGGAGCCGGATAAAACCGTTCCTTATAGACCTGGACTCCCAATAAGTCGAAAAAGCCCTATAACGTGTTCACTAAGTAACTGTAGACGCCACCGTTGATTCCATCTCGGGAATTCCTCCGCTGCCGTCTGGATAAGGAGAGGTGCCTTAGTGGAAACACCTCTCCCCACCTCTCTCGTTTGCTGCCCCCAACAACTTTCCACTGGGGTTGGAAACCAATCTCCAATTGAGGTACTAGGACCCCGATGTTCATCACGGGGAGGTGAGAGTAGGAGTTGATAGACAGAGGTGGGTTTTGAGAAAAACCCTTAAAACTTAAGACCATATTTAAACGTCAACTGTGTTTCTTTCATCTAAATGAATTATGTATAAATTCATTCATAGAAAAAAAGAAGAACACATATCTTAAAAATCAAAGAAATTTTGGCTATTTGAAAATTGTTTACAAAAGACTGTGTATAAATATTATATCATTTCCATCAACCGTTTTCTGTGCTTTATTTTTAGAAGTTAGTATACTTAATATATTTTTTTTTCGTTTTTCGTCATCTTCAACTTCAATAAAACCCAAGTCACAATAAACAAACTATAACACGTTTTTCATTACTTGCTTGAAAGTGTTTTCCATCGACCTAGTAATCTCCCCACTTAATTTCCATTACAAAGAGCACGAATCGAATTTTAAGGACACCATACAAGTTTTTGATCCTATATTTTCTTTTTCTTTCTTTTTTTTTTCATCTTGATCTTGATTGAAAATTCACATCATTCCCTTTGAGCATAGCAATTTTTCATCTTCGGAAAATTATAATTTTCTTGAGAAGAAAAAAATATCCTTTTTCGAGTTAAGTGTGTACGAGTTTTTTGTCAATAAGGATTAAAATATGTCAATATGTTCTTTTACAGTAATAGTAACGTTCAAGTACTTTAAGGATGAAAATATGCTTAGAATTAGAACTTTTAATTTTGTTTTGGGAAAAGCTTTTTAAAGTAAGTAGTTAAAATTTATGACGAAGCAAAAGTATGCATAATGAATCTTGACTTGATGGGAACATTTGTGGAACGCTTTGAACCAATAAAAGGCTAATCTTTATGTTTGTAGGTTGGTTCTTAGAAGAAAATCCTTTTTAAAAACTTAAAAGTTCCAGAATAGTTTATGGAAAATTTAAATATATTTATATTTTTTCCATGACGTTTGTAAGGAAAGTTTTACTTACTTATTTTAATTTTGTGGACGCTACGGTTCGGGGTGCTCCTGGGACTCAAGTAATAGATTTCACCAGCTTGTTCAATCTCTAGCTTGTATCTCGAGTTTTAAATACAAAGACGGCCGGCGACATGTATCGGCCTCAACTTGATCGCTCCACCGGAGATATATGGTATGTCTCTTCTTCATGTTACCTCTGGATTTCTTATCAATTGCCATCTTTAACGTTTAATACGTACTTCGTTTTACTAGTAACATGACGCTTCACAGCTTGTTGAATACGTGGTCGTATCGTCGTGTCGCCGCCACGTGTTATTTTTCCAGTTGACTTAAATCTGTACGTAGAACCTTCCTCTCGGAAATACCTAGAAAGCCTTTATCCACCTGAGAGCTGGTTCATGCTTCTGCACCATACAGCAAGACCAGGATGATAAGGCTTTTGTGCAACATCTCTTCGCTACTTCGCGATAGGGTCCTATTCGTCCACTTCATATTTTATGTGGTATTTCATTTCTTATTTCTGCAGAAACCAGGGCGATTAATCCTGATGTTTTCTTTCTTACTCTTCATTAGAAGATCCGAACCTGTTTTCTGCTAAAACATCTCTAAATCTCCTCAATTTCAACCTACTCATGGTTCTCTTTTTTTTCTTTTGAGAAAGCGGTTTTCTTCCTTCACTTGTCGACCCAGAACAGACAGAAAGCTCTTGTTTCTAGGCTAAGAAGTCGATAAGCTTGAGTCCGTTTTCAGATGTTATGTCTTCTAGGCAATATCTTCCGATTGATCTATCAAAAATTACTTTGTAACCAATTTGGGTATTCAAATTTCCCAGCAGAATCTTGGGACATTGCTCATAAGTTTGGAAAGGAGCTCGAACAATTCTTCTTTGATAGAGTCATTCCTTATTTTCCACAGGGGAATGCGCTCTAATAAGACTGAATTGTTGGAATTTGGTCTTTATGCAGATTGCCGTCATTCTTTCGCTTAAAATTCATTTTCCTCTGACATTAAATCCACATCCGAACAAACGGTTCTTCCCATCAAGTAAACACTTCCCAAAGTACAAATCACATCCTAATACTATGTTTTTACTTCATCTTTTTACCATCCCATAGAATTCCTGAAAAGCTATCACCTTAGCTTCGATTTCGCTAGGACATCGGCAAGCTGTTCTGTGAAAAGGGGTCTTCCCACATTATCAGTCCAAGGCTATTACCTCTGTTTCCTTTTTTGCTACATTGTGAGGCCTGCGCGTGACGGAGCTTGTTATGGCCCGTTATTCAAGGGAAAACGGTTCAACTTCTTCCGAAAAAATGATATTAATAAAAATACGTTGAAATGTTTGATTGTTTATGAAAACTAGAGCACAAAAGAAACCTTTTTTATATTAACTTTCAAAGGGTTATAAATTATAAGTAATTATCAAAACGTTCTGTACGAAAATTAAGTTATCAAAATAATTTTAACGTTTCTTTAGGGTCCTTTATTTAAGTTGTACAAGGTCCGGCACGCGAAATGTTACTTATTCAAAAGTTCCTAAATTCTGTTTGGAAAATGATTTTATTTTATTTCAATGAACAGAATTTGTGAAAAAGTACAAAATTCAGAATTTATTCACTTCGGCTCGCAATGTCCACCCTTAACCTTAAATATTGCCTTGAGACGGTAAAGAAAAACTAATCGAAAGCTGCCCCAACGTAACTTGCTGGTATTTTAGCCCAATCACAGACAATAGATTTTTTGAGTGTCTTGAGGGTAGTGTATTTTTAAGTTCGGACCTTGCTTTCCACAAAGCCCCGAGAAAATAAACCATTGGATTCTTACTTACTTACTTAAGGTGGCGCTACAGTCTGGGGCGGACCTGGGCCTCAACCAACAAGCGTCTCCAGCCAGCTCGGTCCCTAGCTAGCTGTCTCCAGTTTCGCACGCCAAGTTGGTTGTGGTCCTCTCCTACCTGCGTGCGCCACCTGAGTCGCGATCTTCCTCTACTGCGCCGTCCCTCGGGATTGGATTCGAAGACCTTCCGGGCTGGTGCGTTGATGTCCATCCGCTCTACATGACCTAGCCATCTAAGCCGTTGGACTTTAATTCTGCTAATTAGGTCAGTGTCGCTGTACAACCCGTACAGTTTGTCGTTATATCTTCTCCTCCATTCTCCATCTATGCGTACGGGACCAAAAATCACCCGAAGAATTTTTCTCTCGAAGCATCCTAAGACGCTCTCATCTTTCTTTGACAGGGTCCAGGCCTCAGCGCCATAAATGAGAACCGGGATGATGAGTGTCTTATAGATGGTGATTTTACATGCTCGAGAGAGGACTTTACTTCTAAATTGCCTTCTAAGTCCAAAGAAGCAGTGATTTGCAAGAGTTATTCTTCGTTTGATTTCAGCGCTGGTGTCGTTGTCTGCATAATTAGCGGTGCCTAGGTAGACAAAGTCCTTAACTACCTCAAAGTTATAGCTGTCCATGGTGACGTTTTGTCCAATACGTTGTTGTTCAATGTCCCTTTTTGATGACAGCACATACTTGGTCTTGCCCTCATTGACCACTAAACCTATCTTTTTCGCTTCCGTCGCAATGCTCAAAAACGCTCCACTGGCATCACGCTTTGATCTTCCAATTATGTCAATATCATCTGCGTATCCGAGTAATTGGATGGATTTTTGGAAGATTGTGCCCCTAGTGTTGACGGTTGAGTTTTGCACAATTCTTTCCAGAACGATGTTGAAGAAGTCGCATGACAGTGCATCGCCCTTTCTAAAGCCTTTTTTGACATCAAATGCATCGCTAAGATCTTTTCCGACCTTGATAGAGCAGCGTGCATTCTCCATCGTCATTCTGCACAAACGGATAAGTTTGACATGGATGCCAAAACTAGACATTGCTCGGTAGAGCTATTCCCTATAGATGCTGTCATACGTGGCTTTAAAATCGATAAAGAGATGGTGGGTATCGATTTGAAGCTCCTGGGTTTTGTCCAATATCTGCCGTAGTGTGAATATTTGGTCGATAGTGGACTTTCCTGGTCTAAAGTCACACTGATAAGGGCCAATCAGGTTGTTGACGAATGGCTTCAGACGTTCACTTAATACGGCAGAGAGGATCTTATACGCAATGTTAAGGAGACTGATGCCTCTGTAGTTGGCGCAGTTTAGAGGATCCCCTTTCTAATGTATCGGGCACACTATGTTGAGATTCCACTCATCGGGCATGCTTTCTTCCGACCATATTTTGCAGATGAGTTGGTGCATGCTCCCTACCAAGTCATCGCCTGCTGCTTTGAATAGTTCAGCGGTGATGCCGTCAGCTCCAGCAGCTTTGTTTGACTTAAGTTTAGATATAGCTATCTTCACTTCGTCAAGGTCGGGTAGGCGGAATTGTTGATCTGCGTCGCCGAGGTTGAGTGGTTCTATCTCCCTTACAGCGGAGTTCGGTTCGTCGTCGCCGTTATATAATTTGGAGAAGTGATCTTTCCATATTCTCAGCATCGACTGCGGTTCTACTACGATGTTCCCCTGATCGTCTTTACAGGCTTCGGTTCGTGGCTGGTACCCTTGGGAGGTTTTTTTTACCTTTTGGTAAAATTTACGAACCTCATTCCTGTTGTGACATCCCTCTATCTCCTCGATCGCGCGCTTCTCATGCTCTCTTTTTTTCCATCTAAGAAGCCGGGGTTCCTCTTTCTTCTTCTGCTCGTAGAGCTCTAGTCCTTTTGTGCAGCGCCGTTTTGTATGCCTCTTGTTTCGCTGCGTGCGCTTGCCGGCATTCGTCGTCAAACCAGGGGTTTCGCTGTGGTGGTCGTGTGAAACCTAGCACTTCAGAGGCGGCATCTCTGATGGCTGCAAGGCAATGTTGCCACTGGTTTTCAATGCTTAATGCAGGAAGCATAGGACTCCGTAAGAGGTTATTAGAGACTCGATCGGAAAAGCACATGGCAGTCGAATCTTCTCACAGTTCTTCCTTGTTTTGGCTTGGATCGGGATATCCGTAGCCGTACCTTGGCTACAACGAGATAGTGGTCCGAGTCAATGTTGGCCTCTCGGAATGTTCGGATATCCTGGATACTGGAGAAGTATCGTGCGTCGATCGCAATGTGGTCAATCTGGTTGACGGTTGATTGATCAGGAGATTTCCATGTCCCCTTGTGGATATTGAGATGCGTGAACTGCGTACTGGCTACCAAGACGCCTCGCCCGCAGCGAAATCGACCAGCCTGAATCCGTTGTCGGAGGTAGTGTCGTGCAGGCTGTATCTCCCGATTATGCCACCAAAGATGTCTTTTCTTCCTAGCTTGGCATTAAAATCTCCTAAGACAATTTTAATGTCATAGCCAGGGCACTGCTCATATGTCTTGTCCAAGAGCTCGAAGAATATATCTTTGGTGTCTTCATCTTTCTCCTCTGTTTGGGCATGCGCGCATATTAGGCTTATGTTGGCGAATTTAGCCTTGATGCGGATTGTCGTGATGCGCTCGCTCACACTGTTGAAACTCAAGACTTTTTGCCTGAGCCTAGTTCCAACAACAAATCCACACCCAAATAGACGCTGTCTTTGTTCTCGGTAGCAGTCGCCGTAGTAGATATCGCAGTCTTTTAGTTTGCGTTTGCCCGGTCCATCCCATCGCACTTCTTGGATGGCTGTTATATCTGCATTGCAGCAGTTTAGGGCTTCACGTGGTCTGTTAAGGGACCTAACATTCCACGTACATATCCGAAGTTCGTTGTCCTTATTTCGTTTGCGTGGGTTGTCAACAGTGAATCCGTCCGTATCCGAGGCTTGTTCTTCGAAACTTAAGGTATTTTTACGTGGCCAGGAAGTCACCCCGACGCCACAACCCCCAACCTGGAGGGCCAGATCCTTAGTATAACTCCAAGGAAGGGGAGCCGGATAAACCGTTCCTTACAGGCCTGGGCTCCGAATATGTCGAAGAAACCCTATAAGGTGTTCACTAAGTAGTTCAACCTTACTGGAACTGTAGACGCCACCGTTGATTCTATATCGAGAATTCGTCTGCTGCCGCTTGGATAAGGAGAGGTGTCTTAGTGGAAACACCTCTCCCCCCCTCTCTCGTTTGCTGCCCCCAACAACTTTCCACTGTGGTTGGAACCCAATCCCCAGTTGAGGTACTAGGCACCCGATGTTCAATATGGGGAGGTGAGAGTAGGAGTTGATAGACAGAGGTTGGTTTTGAGAAAAACCTGTGGACGCTTGTGTCCTCTTGAATGCACATGTCTACCATTGGATTCGCGTCAGTTAAATTCGAGAACTAATGTGTCGTCGAAATGAACTTCGGGGCGTTGTTTTTCAACCATTACAAAGTCCTGTTGAAAAGTTCAAGGTCTGCGACTTAAATATCTGTCTGCACAGGGTGTCAAAGCAGTCTCAAGATTGTTATCAACTGGAGAGCGCCCTACCGATCACTCAAGTTCCCGTATGAACGGTTCTTCAAGTAAATTCTATATTTTTCTTTTAAATACGATGTTCGGATATTGTCCGTTTTTAGACAAATGAACTAACTCCTTCGCTTTCTCAAATCCATCTTGTTGCTCGTCCGCTGTAAGACCATGCAAAATGATTCTGTACGATTGTACATAATACTAAGAACTGTCATTTAGCAGATTTCCAATCAGCTGTTGACATTGTGACAGATATGACAATAATCCCAAACTGGTTACACTTTGAAGTCCGAACTCTGTATTGAATTCGATGATATAAAGTGCAACCTATTAAAAATGTTCTTATATGGTTAGAGCCTTTATTTTGACTAGTTTTGTCTTGTGGGAATTACCATATTAGAAAACATATCTAGCTTTTTAAAAGTTTGTCAAGCGGTTTCATTGAATGCGATGGAAAATTCAAAAAATTAATGAGGAAATGCAGAGGTAAATTAATGTTAAAAAGTCGTGAAAAGCATCAAAGGATTCAATAGCGACGACGAAGACGAAACGAAGGCAGGAAACCACAGTAACCGAGAGAAGTAATTTGCTCACCTAAAAGGCCAATTTTTTCACATGTTTGTTGATTCCGAAAAGACAAGGAAACCTTTCGATCAGTTAATGGAATTTTGAATGATTTTCCCATTGAAGAAAAGTGAATATATTTATGATTCATATAAAACACTCTCTCATTCACAATAATTTCGATAAAAAAGGAATTCCATTTCTTTGATAAATCTTTACGAGAACATTTTTATAAGAAGCCGAAGTAAGTAATATGGATGAGTTTTTTTTTTCTTCAATATGAATTCTCATAAATTCTTTTTGGCGTCAACCTACTTTTTCTTTTGCTTAAAAAAAAACCAACATCATTATTTATTTTAGGGTTTCAATATTTATGAGCTAGAAAATAGGCTTTAGATAGATAGATACGTCAGGAAATGTTATAAGTCCAGGGTATATCTTTTTTTTTGTTCCTCCTTTGATTGTAGCTAAATAAGAAGACACTTTGTTAAGTCGTTTATTATAGTGGAGGAATATTGCTTTTAGTTTATTGCGCGTTTTGGCTTTATTAAGCCTCAAATCAAGGAAGTGAAAAAGATGTTTTCTTGAGTATAATACATTTATTAGGTAGATTAATCACTATCCTGCGAAAAAATAAAAAAGTTTTTATTTCAATAGAGAAGTTATGTTATGTCTTTTTGTTGTCTGTATACTTTTCGGCGACCGAAGAGCTACGCAATGGCAATATGTATCTTATGTTTGTACTTCAAGAATGTTTTATGAGCTTGTAATGAACTCTGAGATAAACATATTTTTCTTTTTGAAATGTTGTTTTTTGATTTACATCAGAGTTGTAGTTTTAATGAAGCCCAACTGTAGTTTATGTTTTTGTGAAACAAACGAATCTACGTTTTTTATAAACATACTTAATTTATTTGTGTTTCTAAAGTATTAAAGTATTTTTTATAATAAGCAAACACTAAAAGGGTTTTTTATACCTTTAATACGCCAAAGACGCAGTGTGAGCATTAGGAAAAGAGGGATGGGTTGGATAGGAGGTGTCGGGGTACCTTGGTTTTAAATTTCTGAACATTGCAATGACAGGGAAAGATAGAGCGTGGCAAGGCGTTCCACATTCGCGTAGTACGGCTAAAAAAAGAATCTCTGTACTTCATAGTACGGCCGAAGTTGGGCTCAAGGGTAAACTGATGGGCATTCCTAGAAGCGCGGGTATTACGGTTAAATTGTTTAAGGGGAGGAATGCAACTGGCTATTTCACTAGAGTATAGTCCGTTAAGATAACGGTAAAAAAGGGTGATGTAAACGAGTTGATGATGTTTATATCACCAATCATTTTAAAAGCTCTTTTTTGAATACTGTCCAAGAGGCTTAAATAAGTGACTGGAGCACCAGCCCAGAGATGAGAGTTATATTCAAGTTTCGGACGTATATAGGTTTTGTAGATTGTAGCCAGATCAGACGGAGAGAAAAATTTCTTGCAACGTCTCAAAAAACCAAGACATCTTGCGGCATTTTTAGCAACATCACGTATGTGATCCGTCCACAAAAGGTGGTTGCTGATGCACATTCCTAGGATGTCAAGATTTTCCGTTTCGTTGATGCAAGTTCCACTCATAGATAGTGGCAAAGAGAATTTATCTCGCTTTAACGATGCAAGACAGCATTGTGTTTTCGAAGCATTAAATTCCACACGGTTTCTTATTCCTAAATGTACAATGCTGTGTAGATCGGAATTTAATGAGCTTATCATATTTTGCAGTTGCAATTGAGGGTTTTGAGTCTGGAAACGAATATGAAAAGCTAAGAGTGCTATCGTCAGGATTAGAAGAAGCAGACAGGAGATCATCTATAAAAATGAGGAAGAGGGTCGGAGACAAAACGGAGCCCTGGGGCACACCAGCGTTTATTTTATGAGCTTCAGACTTGAATCCGTCCAAAACAACTTGTGTTGAACTGTTCGAAAGAAATGTTCTAATCCAACGAAGAAGAGATTCGTCGATACCGAAAGCACGCATTTTCGATAAGAGAGCAAGAAGCCAGACTTTATCAAATGCCTTTGAAATATCAGTTGCAATAATTTTACTTTCTCCAAAACGATGTAAAGATCTGTTCCACTGTTCGGTGAGATGAACCATGAGATCACCAGTGGACCTATTGCTACGAAAGCCGTATTGCCGGTCATTAAGAAGCTTCCGTTCCTCAAGATATTTCTTAAGCTGATAATTAATCAGCGTTTCCATGACCTTAGAAAGAAGGGACGTTAGTGCTATCGGTCGGTAGGTAATTTGTGGGAGTAGAAGATTCGCCTTTTTTTGGAATTGGCTGAACAAATGCAGTTTTCCAACTACTCGGAACGAGCCCAGAAGAATAGGATAGATGGAAAAGCTTACACAGTGGTTTTGCTAGCGTGGAAGAACACCTCTTCACAATAATAGCGGATATTTCATTTGAGCCAGCGAATTTATGAATGTTGAGATCTTTAAGAACTCTCGGCACAGTTCGAGTACGAAAAAAGATTGGTCTTATAGAATTATTTACGCGTTCAAGAACTGGGGGAGTCATGACACTTTCTGGTAAGATGGAATTTTCGACGAACTGCCTTGCAAATAAGTTGGCTTTATCAATAGAGCTAACTAAAGGAGTGTCATTGACAACAAGCGTAGGAACCAAGGAAGAGGACGAAGTGAACATAATTCTAGGGAACTACATTTCTTTGGTAGGCTTCAATTTTGAACTACTAAGTACCACTTCCATTTTTTTTAGAATTTTATAAATCAAAATAAGCACATAATAAAAAATATTAACTCTTCAAAAATGTTTGATCTCCTCTACGCACTCCTGACCCCTTTGTTATATCTGCTAATTTCTCGTGTCAAAATTCAGTTAAAGAAATAGCTCCAAATAGGGAACTAAAGGCAGATGGTTCAACCTTAACAATTATTTTAGGAACTTTAAGTGGTCACAATTCTTCCTCGATAATGAAGTTGACTTCAGTGAAGGTATGATCAAAAATTTTATTTTTGAGGAAATAAGAGCTTTTACCCCAAGTACGGTTAAGGGGGTTATCGTTGTTAAAGAAGTGAATTTCCGTTGAAATGAAGCCAACCTGATTGAGGAAAACCAAAAAACTTCAAGCCAGCCAAGAAGGCTTGCAGCTTCCATACTTGACCATTTTTATGAATGAGCAAAGATACTGCAATGTTTTCAAGTAAGTGCAAATTTTAATTCTTTCGTAAAAAATTTTAATTCTTTCGTAAAAAAGTAAAAAACATGAGGCATTCTTCCTCTTCCTCGGTTCCTACGTCCACTATAAAGGACATTCTATTTGATAGCTCTAAAAAAGGTTAATTCTTTTGAAAGGCAGTTATGAATACACCTGTATCCGAAAGCGTTAATGATTTGATGGGACCAATCTTTTTTGCACCCTGTCAGTAACTAGAGTACTTAAAGTTCTGTGAACTTAATCTCGTTCGGAGTGGGTATAAAACGGCATTTCTCCGGCCCCTCGAATTATCTTACGATCGCACTTACGTCCCCTCTTTCTACGGTCATTGAAACGCTGTTAACTGTCAGCTCAAAAATATCGCGAAGACCGAAGGCTTCTCATAACCGACAGAACGGCTTTCTTAGCAATAGATCTTCTGGTGATCTCACGGTTTATCTTACCGAACAGTGGAACAAATGATTACATCCTTTTGGAGAAAGTTCGAAATCTGGCCCTTTTATTAAAAATGCGTGCTTCGGTTAAGATGAATCCCTTCTTCGTTGTATTAGAAATTACCTTTCAGTTAATGATTTCTTCGAACTTGAATGAATTCAAGTCTGAGAAACACAAAATGAATGATGGTCTGCCTCAGGGCTCTGTTCTGTCTCCCGCACTCTTTCTCATTTCTATCAATGATTGCCTGTCTAAAATGTATAATCTACTAACCCGCTTGACCGACACGATAAGACCCATAGCTTTTCATATTTGTTTTTAGACTGAAAACCTTGCTCTTGTTTAAGGATGACATACACAATTTCGCCAAAAATGTTGTTGAATGTTTTCGCCTGGCACCAATTGGTAACCCTTTATTTAAAATTGTTGTATTTTATTGGAGAAGTTTGGAATATGAAATATAAAATTTGAACCCATCTGTTGTGGGATTAATGTTAAAATAATCTAATATTTCTTTCTAACATTTAATACACTTGCGTCAAAGACCTAAAACACGTGTAGAAGAATTAACATTTTGATTCTTAAAAACCAATAAAAAAGCAATCACAGCCACCTATATAATTTTATATTGTGGATTTCTCAAAATTATCATATTTAAACGTACACAAAATGCATGAAGAGATGAAAATTAAATTTGTTGACGAAAAACATAAAATACATAATGACTAAATGATCAGGTTTATGGCTTTCTCCAAACGAGTACTAGATTGATATTAATTTTGAAAAACAAAATTTAGAGCTCTTGAACGCATAATTTATGTTTTAATCTTAGTTTATCAAGTAATTGAAATAACAAGGAGTTTATACATACAAAAATTTAAAATGCTAAAAAGGAGATCGATTTATTTTATACTAATTTACAAATTTTAAAGTTGTGTTCGAATATGATCCGCAGTTGCAGTTGCTTTTAAATTTCTTTACTTTGTAATTTGTGGAAAAACGATAGGCAAAGCATTCCACATTCGTGTTGTGCGGCTACAGAGAGTAAATCCCTATTAGTACATCCAAAACTCAAAATGTGCTCACTGATAAGCATAATTCGAAAAAAAAAAAAATCAAATGGGGTGGCGCAACAGTCCGTTGTGAACTAGGGCCTAGTGACTAACAACTCTCAACCATTCCTGTGTGCGAGTACTGTTGTCAGGAATGGAAGGGACCTACAATTTTAGGCCGAATCCGAACGGCTAGTTTTTGAGAAAGCACTTTTTCATGACAAGAATTACTCTTGAAGGATTTGTCAATTCCTCGCAAGAGGCAGTACCCGCGAAATTTTTTTTTTTTTTTTTTAAATTAAGGTGGCACAGGCAGGGATTGAACCCAAGACCTCTTGCATGACAGTCCAACGCACTAACCATCATGCTACGGGTACTACGATAAGCATAATTGTTTGAATGAAAATAAACAAATGGCTTCTCCCCTAAAACACTGTTTATGAAAATAAGAATAAGAAAATGATAGGCATTAAAAAAGAGATACAAATATTGAAGTTAGAAGGGGGTCACCTATTATTTTAGGAGCTTTCTTTTGAATTCTCTTCAAAAGACTCAAATGGTTTTTAGAGCTTTTCCCCAGATATATGACACTTGTTCTCTATGATAAAAGTATTTTTCGCTTGAAAGACTTTGAAAAAGAATAATTAAGAGATTTGTGCTGAATTTGTTGTACAATTCCTAGAATTTGAGAACATAACATTAAAGCTAAAATAATTTTACCTGGGTTATTTTTGTGTTTTTCACAAATTCTCACATTTATATTATTTATTATTCTGACTTCCAATTCCTAAACTCCTTGAGACTCCTTCTACCAAGTATTCCACATTCTTGTAGTACAGCTAAAGAATATCTGTACTTAAGACTACGATCAAAATTGTGATTAATTTTGTACATTGCATTCCTAGAATTATGAATTTTAAATCAAATATTAGAATTTTACCCGAGTCGTGGACGGATATAATTTTTACCCTCTCTACCAGAGCTACACAAAACTTAAAAAAATGTATATTTTTAAGGAGAAATAAATCGATGTTTATTTGGTAGTAAGGAGGGAAATAGGAGGAAATAGGGAAGACGGTTACGGTTTCAGTGACATGTTTTTTTAATTATATTTTCCACTACCAATTTGCAAATTTATCGACTGTAAAAAAACCTTGGCATAGGCGATATCTTCAAGGCCCTCATAAAAAAAAATATTATGATTTTGGTGGCCAATTGTGTTCACCTCTTAATACTGTCAGTAAAATTTTTCTTGCAAAAGCTGCTTAAATAGAGGGTTATTAAATATGAAACTTCCTTCCGATTTGTCCAATTTAAAATTTTGTTATTTTTCGACGTTTCAAGGTCACTATAAGATAAGATCAAAAAATTCAGAAAAAACTTTCAAAATAAAATGAAAATTTTAATTGAACTCAAGATCAAAAAATCAAATAATATGCTCGCACTCAAGGGGTATGAATACCCTTATAATAATACAACATATTTTTGGTGATGTCACTCCACAAGAGATTGTTTGTAATACACATAATTAGATTTGAGAGCTATTCAGTTTCCTAGATGCAAGTACCATGTGTGAATAGATGCATGGGGTAAGGGTTACGCTTTTACGACGGTAGTCAGCTCTTGAAGCATTTAATTCTACACCTTTGCGTGGGTGTTTTTTGTTACCATAGCAACACTAAATATCTCACCAACCAAAGACGCTAGAGACTTGAATTAAATGGTATATAATATATTGTAACGTCATACGAAACTATAATATTTTTTGAAAAGTAAATCCAATAAACGTTTTTTTATAAATCTATAAAACTAAATAAAAAATTTTGTCACCTCGAAAATTTTACGAATGAAAAATTATTTGATCTCCAAAAAAAATGTGTGCAACGAAAAATAACGTTTTTAACATCTTGTAAAATTTTGAAAAAACTCGAATTGACAGTTTTTTTTTATCAAAAATAAAAACCTAAAAAAACATTTCTAAAAGTTCGTAAAAAAAATATCCATTTTCAACATTCGGAAAAAGTTTAAAAACAATCGAATTGACTTTTCAAAACTTTGAGATATTAACTAATTTTATATTTTGAAAAATATTGTTTTTAATGCTCAGCAATATTTTAAAAGAAATTAAATTGACATATTTTTTACAAAAAAGTAAAAACCTAAAAAGAAATTAACAAAAGTTGGTAAAATTGATTTTCGACTTAAATATATCTTCTCCAAAAATTAAAAATATTGGCTTCAAACATGGTTTTGTTTCACAGAAAATATTGCTTTCGACATATCGTAATTTTTTTTTATAAAAATCCAACAGTCAGTTTTTTTCATACAAAATTTAAATCTACTAAAAATAGTACGAAAAAGTTCCTACAATTGGTAAAAATTGGTTAACGACTAAAAATCTCGGTGACAAAAACAGATTTTAAAATCAAACTATTTCAATTTATACAAGATATTGTTTGTTATTTTTTAATTTTTGTAGAATATTTTAACTTATAACATTTTAAACAAAACACGAAAACATAAACACACGGGATGGGAAGTTATCAGTGCGGGTCGCATCAAAGCCTCTTTTTTGGATATTTGAACCCGTCTAATACTGCTTTGATTAAACGGTCCGGAAAGTAATTTCTAACCAAACAAAGAAAAGATTCATCAATACCAAATTCACATATTTTCGATAAGAGAGTTTAGTAAAATAATCTCACTTTCCCCCAAAAGATGTAAAGACTTGTTCCACTGTTCGGTGAGATAAACTATGAACTGGAAAAAAAGGAACAAATTTATTAAAAGGTTTCTTTTATGCCTTAAAAAACTAAAAATAAAATATTGGTTGCCTCGAATATTAAGAAAAATCGAAAAACGTTTGTTAAAAATTCTTTTTCTCTTGGAATAACTGGAGAATACATGACTCCAAAACTGTTTAATTTCATGTAAAAAGTTGTTATTAATTTTGAAGAATGTTCTTTTAAAAATCAAATCCATAAAAACTTTCAAAAAATGCTGCTAAAATTAATAAAAATTGATTTTGACTAAAAACATCGGTAAACTTCTACACTCATACTTATCTTATAGACAACAGTGCGTTGCAGCAGGAAATCAGACATGTTTATTTCTGACAGTCCCAACAGGGTCCCTCAGGGTTCTATTGTTGGACCTCTATTATTTTCACTTTACGCTAATGAGCTTCCTCGACTGGTTAAATCTTGTAAAGTTCATATGTTTGCTGATGAGGATGACGTCCAATTATACTTGGACACTCCTGTAGATAGAATAAGAAATTTTATTAACTATGTTAATAAGGATCCAGTAGTTATACAAGAGTCTGTTCTCAAGCATAACCTCACCCTCAATCCAAGAAAATCTAAAATTTGTGTATTTACAAACGCGCCCTTGATAAGTGAAGCTTTCCACCAGTTCTGCTGAGTGGCTCAGTTATTGAATTTGTAACGTCTGCTAGGAATCAAGGTATTATTTTAAACGAGACCTTAAAATGGAATCACCATGCAGCTACTACAATTGGCAAGTTATATACTCGTAGAACCTTGCGTCTACTGTGGACATCCCAATGGCTTGTTCCTGTAAGCAGTAAGATGTTGCTTTTAAGATCTCTTCTATTTCCTATTCTGCTGTATAGATGTGAAGTGTGTTAACTCAAATACAAGGCGAAAACCTTATGTTATATACAACAACTTTGCCAGATGCATCTTCAATATAAGATATTACGAAATATGTTCTTGTTAACAAATAACGGGTCTGACTTTTGATAACCTAATACAATTTAAAACTCTTATGCAAAGTATTATAATAGTCTCGTCAATCTGATTATTTGCACAACCGATTAACTTTTTTAAATTCGCTAAAAACTGTTATACTGATCTAGCCAAGATTTGCTTGTCTGGAATCTGAACGTACATTTTTTGTCCATGCCATTCAATTATGGAACTTACTACCCATTACAATTAGAAGAATAATTAACACAAACACATTCAAATATCGTCTTTTTACGCATCTGACCAATGATGCTTAGGGTTATGATTAATACATTTTTTTTTAAATCAACAGCAAACAAAAAAAATATTGTAAACAATAGTTTTAGTATCTACTAAATTTAAAATTTTCGAATGCTCTAACATGTTTTATAAAGCCTTCACAAATAATAAGGTTGTAATTTTAATGTGAATTATGAATTAATAAATAAATATGAATGAATGTAAATAAATAAATATGAATGAAGAACAACAGATATTGAAATCAAACATTTTATAATAAGCACAATATTTTTGCTAACATTGAGTTTATTTTTTTAAAAATTCAGTTCCAATTTTTTTTTATAAAACATGAAAACTTACAAAAAAAATAAAATCTCACACAAAATAATGTTATAAATATTTTGTTTACAACAATTCGAGAGACGGGCATAGATTCGAATTTATCAGTGTGGCTGTGGGTCCCACCCCAGCCTCTTTTTAATTTTGTAGAATTGTAAAATGTACTACTTTAAATAAACTATCACTAGATTTGATTTCATTTCTCAACTTTTATGAAAATTTTTATTTTTAAGTTGTTAAGATGAATATTAAAAATTCAAATTAAGTAAATAAGTAAGTAAGAAATTTCAGTTCAGTTGGCAAAATATATAAAGCGTTTTAGTTTGTATAGTAAAATTTAAATGAATTTAAATAAATTCAGTCATTAAAAGATTTCTATACTAATAAATTTAATTTAAAAAACAGTACAATAATTTCCAATTTACACCATTTAATAATTTTATTGTTTCTTGCATTGTAGAACTGTTTTTTTTTTCTGGAAAAAACTTAGTCTTTGGTGTCTTAACACTGGGCAAATGCTTATAAAATGGAAGCAGTCTTCTTTTGCTTTCATGTTGCATAGGCTACAGAATTGCTGGAAATTTCCCTTGTATGAACTGCCATTTAATATTAGGAGCTCACATCTGGATTTGAATATTAACGATATTTCTTTATAACTAAATGTGTTTTCAAAATATGAAGTTATGAAGTTATGATTTAGTTTACTCTGCTACTAATTTTTCTTGAACAAAGTCTTCTTGTTTTTGAATTATCTTGTAAAGCTGCTCCTTTAGTTGACCCAAGTTATTTAAATCAAATTAGTTAACTTCTCCACAGCTATCGCCAATATTTTCCCATTTTGCAACCCACCAGTCCTTATTCCGCATTTCATAAAAGAGCATTTTCTTTATCAAACGAGCATCTGAATGTGAAGCAACTTTATAGATGTAATCAGCCTGCATCTTAAGGGTGTTGGTAAACAGTTTTGAAACCCCCGTTTCTAAATAAATTTCATAGTTAGGTGTTCCATTTGGCAGATTAAACAATTTTGTTATGAAATTTCTTTGGAGCTTTTCTTCTGCTTCAAATTCATCCATTCCCCAAACTTGTGCCGTATTCGATGTTTTAACAACACATTCGAATATTTTGGTTAGAGAAAATATTCCTCCATGTCATATTCAGCTAGCTTCGTGAAGACTTCGCCTTTTCAATTAAATGATTTTTGAAATTCATCGCTTTGTTCAACTTCACGCCTAAATAATTGTTATCTTTAGTGATTTCAAAACGGTGGCCATTGAAGAACCAACCTTATCTAACCAAACTTTGAGAAGATCTTGTGAATGAAATGATTTTGGATTTTTCAATATTTATTGCAAGTCCCCATGTGTTGCAGTATTTATGCAAATTTTCTGGTGAATCTAAAAAGGTCACAGATCATCCGCATACAGTAGAACATTGATTGTAGTGCCACCTATCCAAATCCCACCAGGAAGATATTTGCCAATATCGTTAGTGAACAACGCAAACAGCAAAGCACTCAGAGGGCAACCTTGTTTAGCACCAGCATTAGTATCAAACCATTGTGAGAACGTAGATTCATCCCAAACCGCTGCTTCTGTACCAGTAATAGATATAACTTAATACATTTAAATGTTTTGAGGAGTTTCCGAGTTGAGAGAGTTTAAAAAAGTGAATTTCTGTTCACAAGGTCGAAAGCGGCCTTAAAATCGACAAAAAAATCGTAAATCTTCGTACTTACATCCCATAGGAAGTTACTGTAATGGGTCCAATTTGTCAAATTGAACATTTTTAAATTTCTCGGCGTTTCAAGGTCCCTAGAGTCGAAAGAAAAGATTTGTAGAAAGATGTCTGTACGTTCGTAATCTTACGAACCAAAAACTCTAGAGACTTGAATTAAATTTTATATAGTATATTGTAACGTGATATCAAAGAAGTATACTTTTTAAAAAAAATCCATCTAACGGTTTTTTTGTAAATCAATAAAACTGAAACATTTGTTACCTCCAAAATTTTACGACTACAATATGATTTCATCTCCAAAACAATTTTGTGCAACGAAGAATAATGTTTTTGACAACTGATAAAGTTTTGAGAAAAATCGAATTGACAGTTTTTTTATAAAGAAAATAAAAATCTAAAAAAAAAAATACTCAAAGTTGCTAAAAATTGAATATCGATTCAAATATCTTTTTAAAAATTGTAGATATTGTCTTTAAACTACTTTTATCTTATAAGAAATATTGTTTTCAACATTCAGTAAAATTTTGAAAAAATCGAATTGACAGTTTTTTTTACAAAAAAATAAAACTCTAAAAAAACAACAATACTAAAACTTGGTAAAAATTTACTTTCGACTCAAATAGCTTTTCAAAAAATAAAAATATTGACTTCAAACTTACCTTATTTCACAGATAATATTGTTTTCGATATTCAGTAATTTTTATATAAAAGTCCAACAGTTCGTTTTTTCATAAAAAAAAAATCTACAAAAAATAGTACGCAAATTCGGTAAAAATTGATTCGAGTACATATAGACAAACTTTTAAGCAAGACAAATCGACAAACGGGAAGGAAAGTTATCAGATGTGGGTCGCATCCCAGCCTCTTTTTTAACTATTTTCTATTTTTCCTTTACTATAAAATCATCTTTTTTACATAATATTAATATTTTGTATTCTTTATTTTCAGGTAAGATGTTCTTAAAATTTGAGTAAGTTCAAACAAATAATATTCCTTTTTTCCTACTTGTAATTTGTATATTTCTGAAAAATCTCAAACCATGTAGATAATTAATTACCCATTAAAAGGTACCAAAGATTAAGTTTTCTAAAACAATTATAATTGATGTAATTATTATTTAAGTACAATACAAAGAATACCCCAACAATAATTTGTAACGTATGTAATAAGGACGTAATGTTTTTAAATTAGTTTCCCTCTATACCTGTTATATCTTAAAATTGTATGCTTCTATTATAGTTAGGTATACAACCTTAAGGTACAGGGGTACGTACCTTCAAAATTAAAGGTATCTGTTGACTTATTGTAGATAACTTATCTTCGTAAAAGTCTCATTAAAAAAAATGGCAGCCTATACATAACCTACTTGATTATTCACCCCTTTTTAGAGCAGCAACATAAAATAACCACTTTTGTTATGTTTTGGGGCAATTGGCAATGTTTGCATGTTGCACGATAAAAGTGCTTTGCAACAACATCAAAAATTGAACCCATTTTCGCCGAATATATAGTATAGCCTCTAGCGCTGTATAAATAGGGATATGCATCGTATATAAAATATTCAAAAAGACAGAACCTACTTTATAATAAACTTACCTTTATAGACCGCTTGTTGAAATCTCCCCGCGCAGCCGTCTCATCATTTTAAATTCACATTCTTACCCGTTTCCCATACGACCATCTGTAATTGTATCATTTAATTCAATTTCGGGTTTGGTATACATTTTTATTTTAAAATATTCCCTCATTTTTCTCAGGTACCTTTATATACCTTTAGATAGAAGCTTCTATACCTGTATGTAGACATAAGTCTTTCTTTTTTTTACGTTTGTAAATTTTTTGGTAATTTATCTTTTGCAAATTTGATTTTAACGAAATGCCGAATTAAATGGAAATAAAAATAAAATATAAAAGAAAGAAACGTTGCCTGCTTTTTTCAACTTCTGGTCTTGTTACAAATTTGTCAGGCTGGCTGAAGTATTACAGCTGGGTGCTTTTTATTGAAAGGGAAACATTGAAAAAATAAACAACAAAATTGCGGAAAAAAACGAACCTAAGAAACCTTCCAGAGATCGCTTAAGGGCGATAGGTTTTTCGTTTCACATTTTTATTTTTGTTAAATTTACGCTCCAAGGAACTTTTCATTTATATTTTATATTGGAAATATACAAAGTTCGACTAGGCTGGACTTTTGTTTCGGTTTGCCTGGTTTACAAATGTATGTCTTATAGGTCAAATACATAAAAAAGCACTGGCTGGCGGCCAGCGGCATTGGTGGTGGCAGTTGTGGAAGAAAAGGTTGTCAAAACATCAAGACTTTTGATACCCTCCAGCGTTTCTGCATGTTTTGGACATATTTGTCTTGACTTGATAAGACTGTTGTTAAAAATATATCAGTTTCAAATTAATTTTCTTACCTGATGATAAAGCATCTAAAAATCCTGGAATCGATGTCGCTGGGAAGAAGTGGTCATTTCTTTAACATCAGCTTAATCAAATGCTATTAACTACTATTAAATTGAACCTTTTAAGTTCATTGTTGAAACAAAGTGTTGAGTGTTCGAGAACTAGTTTGAATGTTTTATCCTTTAGTTAAAGCAAAGTTCGACATAGGAAACAGGTTCTGCTGACTCATCCACCTATTGTGTTTCGGAGTCAATGTAACTGGGAGATATTCGGTCTCTATATGTGCCAAGCAAATATTTGCTTCAAGAGGAAGAGGCTTTAACATGTTCTGCATGAAAGAAATGGACTTCGTGTGAAAAAAATCAAAGTTGTAATCAAAATAAACATGGTGGAGGCCGGCGCGGCGATAATAGAGAATTCGTACCAAAGGGTTTCAACTGACCGTTCTCGTCCATTCTTGCTCTGCGTCATCGGCTGTCCTTGCAGTTCTGCCATTATTTAAATGTGAGCCGGGGAGCGGATTTCCCATTTGGTATTTGCGAATTTGGATGTGAATTCTTTTTACATCGACAACTTAGATTTCTTGGAAAATGTTTTTGCACATTCTCGAAAACTTCACAATCAACTTTATATAATCTTCATACTTAAACAAATCATTTTTGATTGATGAATATTTATAAATATTTTCAAACTGATCAAAGTTTTAAATATTAATTAAAGGAAAGGCCTCCATACCTGACAACAGTACTCACACACAGCAATGGTTGAGAATTGTAAGTCATTTGGCCCTTTTTCTCAAATTTTTTTTAAAAACTTCCCTTATTTATTAACTTCCCATACGAAGTTATTGTAATGGGTCCGATTTGTCAAATTGAAAATTTTGACATTTCTCGACGTTTCAAGGTCCCTTGAGTTAAAATAAAAGATTTATAGAAAGATGTCTAGCTCAAGAACCAGAAGAGATATCGATTTCAAATAAATTTTGTTATACATACAATAAGGCAGAAAGATGCAGAAAGGGCTTTCAAGAAAATTGCGTGGGTGGTTTTTTACCATAGCAATTTGAAAAAAATTTGAAAAATTTTGGTTAACCCTAAATATCTTAAAATAAAAACGCTAGAGACTTAAATTAAATTTTATATAATATTTTGTATCGTGATACCAAGTATACTTTTTGAAAAAAATCTATTTAACGGTTTTTTTATAAACCAAAAAAAGTGGAAAAACAATGTGTCACCTCCAAAATTTAACAACTAAAAAATGATTTCATCTCCAAAACAATTTTGTGCAATGAAGAATATTATTTTTGACATCTGATACAATTTTGAGAAAAATCGAATCGACAGTTTTTTTACAAAAAATAAAAACCTAAACAAAAAAATTATTAAAAATGTTTGTAAAAATTGATTTTCGACTCAAATATCTTTTCAAAACATTAAGATATTGGCTTTAATTTATTTTTATCTTTCAAAAAATATTGTTGTCAAAATTCAGTAAAGTTTTGAAAAAAATCGAATTGATAGTTTTCTTCCAAAAATAAAAACCGAAAAAAATTAACATACGTTGGTAAAAAATGATTTTCGACTCAAATATCTTTTCAAAAATTGTAGATATTGGATTTAATTTACTTTTATCTTTCACAAAATATTGTTGTTAACATTCAGTAAAATTTTGAAAAAAATCGAATTGACTGTTTTTGTACAAAAAATTAAAAACCTAAAAAAATATAACAAAAGTTGGTAAAAATTCGACTCAAATAGCTTTTTAAAAATTAAAAATATTGGCTTCAAACTTATTTTATTTCACAGAAAATATTGTTTTCGATATTCAGTAATTTTTATATAAAAATCCAACAGTCCGTTTTTTTCATAAAAAATAAAATCTACAAAAAATAGTACGCAAATTTGGTAAATATTGATACAAGTACCTACATATAGACAATCTTTTAAGCAAGACAAATCGACAAATGGGATGGAAAGTTATCAGTGTGGGTCGCATCCCAGCCTCTTTTTTTAGTATATTTAGTTGGAAATCCCTTTTGTGGTATAACTTTTGCACATCTTTGGGAAATTGTACCAACGAGCGCTGCACATTGAAAAGGAGTAAATTCAATCCACTCACGTTGGGTTATTTTGGTCCACAACAGCCCTTTTTTATAATACCCCATACATTATGTTTTGGGTTTATATCTGGTCTTTGAGCAGGTCACTCCAGAACTGTAATTAAATTCAATTCAAACATATTTATAGGCTCGAGAGCAATGGATCGGGTAGTTATCCTGTTGTCAGTATAATCAGTCAGTTTTTAAATTACAGTCCAGGATGTCCTCATATATTTCTTCAGCCAGCTTGCCATTTATCTGTATAATAGTACCAACCCTAGATAAAGTAAGGCATTTCCAAACCATCACTTATAAACCAACATGCTTAAAAGTCTTTTTCGTGTATTTGAGTTCGAATTCTTTTTCATCATTTTTAAACACATTAAACTTGGATTCAGTAGTACCCGTGGCATGATGGTTAGTGCGTTGGACTGTCTAGCAAGGGGTCTTGGGTTCAATCCCTGCCTGTCCCACCTTAATTAAAAAAAAAAATAATAATTTTCGCGGGTACTGCCTCTTGCTAGGAATTGACAAATCCTTTAAGAGTAATTCTTGTCATGAAAAAGTGCTTTCTCAAACCTGCCGTTCGGATTCGGCCTAAAATTGTAGGTACCTTCCATTCCTGACAACAGTACTCGCACACAGGAATGGTTGAGAGTCACTAGGCCCTGGTTCACAACGGACTGTTGCACCACCCCATTTGATTTGATTTAAAACTTGGATTCATCACTCCAAACGATCAAAATCCAAAAATTCAGGCTCTTATAAAGATGTTGATATTTTTTCGACACATGGTTTTCGTCTCGCAATGCGTTCATTTAAGTTGTTTTCCTTGGGTTGGGAAGTTGGGGCTCCAATTTTTACCGACGGTCGGCGCGCGCGCCGCCGCGCCGCGGCGTCTTGGAAGAATCCGCTTTACTGAGTCTATTCATTATTCTATCCTCAGCAGGAGTGATTTTTAGTGCAGAATCCTAAAGAGTTTGCCTATATCGATTATATTGAACGGCATTCCTCACTTTATCACGAACAAAATGTGTGCTTTACCATAGGAAAAATTGTCGCACAAAATAAGGCAGGTAATAAAATTGTAATGAGTGGTTTTTTAAAAGCTGTAGGAAAGTTTAAAAAAAAAAAAAAAACACAAATGCAATTCATAAAAATGCATGAAATCTTTATTGGAATCAATATTACTGTCCATATAATTTAATGTTTGAAGACTGCGCCTCAAATGGTCCACCCACTTAGTCCAAATTTGGCATACTCTTTCCAACATTTCGGACGGTATCTCACGGTTACACTGTCTAAAATTAAACTAAGGAATCTATTGTAAATACTTATTTAAAATTTAAAAATATACCTGTAAAATAAGTTTATCTATTTGATTTCCCAAAAAAAGTTTAATTTTTCAATTTATTGTTTTTAAAATTGTTAGAGAGTTTCTTCTTTAAAATTGTTTTATATATTTTAATTGAAATCGATTTATAAGTTCCTCAGAAAATTTAAAAACAAAGTAACGACTATATTGTGGCTACTCTTTTGGAGCAATACACAAATAATTACATTTTTTGAAAGAAGACAAGTTAAGAAAACAACATTTTAGAGAACATTTTATGAAAACCTATCGGTACGCTTTTGAGAAAATTCGGATTTCTGATTTTTTACCAAAAAAAAATTGTATGAGGACTACTGTTATTTGTTTAAAATTTTAATTTACAATAATAACTCAATCAACCCCATGGTTTGGGCTGTAGGGGCGAGGTTTTACGTACGTAATCGGGAGTCGGACTTCTTAACATCGTTTTGTCAAGTCTGATTAAAATCTAGAGCCATATACATATGTACATACATACTTCCTATTTTATGCCGTAAGTTAAATAATAGCTTGAAATTTTTAACATTTCCTTTTATTTTTTTACACTTAAAAGTTCAAGCTGTTAAATAGTTCAAAATGTGAAAAAAACATACTTATACAATATTCAAAAGAACTGTTTAATTTATCTTTAAGATGTTTTATGCTGCTTAAATAGTTCCAAAGTCACTAACGTAACAAAAATAACGTGTTTAAGAAAAAAATGTTCCACATACGCCACCGAACATCATACAAATAATATTTTATTATATTCTATTTTTGAACAATCTTTATTAATAATAATGTAAGATGTTGAAAAGGCCTTCGACACGATGAGGGATTGCTTCGTAAACTCAAATCCTTAGAGTTTTCAATTCCAACATTAAAAATTATCTAAAGACTTCTAACCAATAGAAAGTTTATGGTAATATTGAATGAGGAATCCTTCCCAGCACATGATGGAGTGACCGTTGTACCGCAATGTTCGGGACTTGGCCCATCCTTTTAATATATATGTATTTAGGTGTCAAAATTGTTTGTTAGTTTGCTGCCATCAGGATTATTGTATAAGCATGTTCCCAATACATATCAAGGTTTTCTTAATAAACTAGAAGAATATTCAACAAATTCAATAAACTCCAGCAATTTAGTTTTTTATCAGGAAATATTAATTTTCAATTAAGATGCTTTAATATTGTCTTCCACTGCGTCAATTGAAGTAGGATCGTCTATATAGAAATGTCTTTTAACATAGCCCACAAAAAGTGGTATAAAGGCGTTAAATCGCACGATCTAGGCGGCCAATTGACCGGTCCCGAACGTGAAATAAAATGTTCAACGAACTCGCCTTGGTAGCACTTGCAATGCTTCTGGCTTATTTTCAAAAATTCATTCACGAAAAATTTTACGTTGTTCGTTCGGCTTTAATTAAAAATACAGCACCAGCACGATAGATGCAGACATCTGTTGACTGGATTAAGTAAGTATTCAATAGATGGCGCTACGTCAAACTTATATAAAACTTAAAAACGTTTTATATAAGTTTACATTTAATAGCATAACCGCTATGCATTAAACAAAACCACGGAAAAAATGCTGTTAATCAATTACAGCAGCGCAATCCATTGCCACCTTCACCTTCGTATTATAGAGTCTATAGGTTCCTGGACCTGATTTGATATACGGTTGGCCAGAAAACACTTAGAATGTTACGAAGACATTTATCCACGAAGGTTTGCAGCTTTCTTGTAATGGCTTAAGTAAAAAGGTATTAAAAACTCCTTACTTATTCCGTTGGTTTAGAGGAAATATTTATTTAAGAGTATGGTCGAATTCCGAGGATGATGGATGATTGTTTTTCCGGAATTAATTTTGAGCCCCACAACTTCTGCTTCTCTCTCCACACTTGTTGTCATTTTGTGGAGGTCCATGATCCTATGAGAGAGTAAGCAAATATCGTCCGCGTAATCTAAGTGCTTTAAATAGGATGTCAAAGTCCATTGGATCCCTCCCCTACTTGACAAAGCTGCGTGCAGTACATCGCTTAGCACTAAGAAACACAATATTGGCCAAAGAATACAGCCCTGTCTGACTCTGCTACGGATTTCAGAATCATCTGACAACCTACCATCGTGCAGAACGTGACACTTGGATCCATCATATGTTGCTTAATAATAGCATTTAGTTTTTCTGGGATGACTCTCCTACGCAAAGCTAACCAGACATACTCCCTGTTGACGCTATCAAAGGCCTTCTCGAAGTCGATGAATAGCAGGTGTAGTGGTGATCGATATTCAACGCACTGTTCAATAATGTTCCGCAGGGTGTTTGTTCGGCATCGTGTGTGGCCTCAAGGTGTTCTTTGATGCATTCCAGTATGAATTTTCTTCAGAAGGTATCGGTATTTGCAAACACTCGGTTTAAAACCGAGGAAAAGTGTTCTTTCCACCTTCTGACTTGCTCATCCACCGTACTTATCTCAGTAGCGTCTACTTCTTTCACCAGATGTTGCTTTGAGATGTGTACACCGGTCAGCTCTTTGGTTATTCTGAAAACGGTCCTGCTGTCAGCATCTTCTACTTCTTGTGCCAATGTGTTAGTGTAGTTGCGTTTGTCACTGCGCACACTGCAGTGAACCTCTCTCTTTTTTGTATGCTGTACGAGGACTACAGCTCATTTGTTTCTTCCCTTGTGCAGCAGTTGTTCGAGCCATTAACTGTTTGCGTTCGTTGATCCTTCATCAAGATTCTTTGGAAAGCCAGGTGTTGTAGCTTCCTTCTTTCCGACCTTCTATTCTTTCAGCACCTGTAATGAAAACATTTGTCAACACATTCCAATGGCGTCATGTACTGTGCTGCTGATTATTCTCATTTCGTCAGACAGGTGGTCCCTAAATTGTTTAGTTTGGCGATGTTGAATTTGGAAGATCGTGTTATTTCATTAGATCTTCGAACTGTATCTGTACGCAAATTAAGGGTAGCTACCATTATGTGGTGGTCACGGGCAAGTCCAATGTCGGCGCCTCTTCTTTTTCGTACATTTAAGAGACTGCTCCTAAAGCGTCGACTAATCGCAGAGTGGTTAATTTGGATGGAAGACGCTTGCCTGTTCGTCGACACCCAGCTAATTTTATGACACAGTTTGTGTTCAAACATAGTGCCACCAATCAAAAAGCCATTGGCGTGGTAGAAGAAAAATTAACCGCTCACTATTATCATTTCAATTGCCGACTCCGTGAACCCACATCACATGCCTTATTCCGTTGTTGTTACTGCTAACCTAAGCATTGAGGTCTCCCATAACCAAAATAATATCTCCGCGCGGAGTGTTATTGTAGGCGGATACTAGTTGACTGTAAAAGAATTCTTTCTCTTCATCAAATGCGAGCTCCGTCGGGGTGTAACACTGTATAATGGTGACGGGTAGTACTCTACTCTGAAACCTTGCTCTGATTAGCCTTTTCCAAGGGGCTTCCACAAAATAAAGCTTCTGGTTGCCGTTTTTATAAAGAGTAACCCAACTCCAGTTTTTCGAGCGTGACCAGAATAGAGCAGTACAGTGTTACGTGTCGGTAACTTGTATTTGCCCGATCCCAACCATCGCACTTCGATTAATCCTAATCTATCCTGTGCCGCATAAATTCTCTCTCTAATTGAAGGATTCTGGCATTGTGCGGACCTTAACTTCCTTCGTCCAGAAGCGTCCTCACATTCCAGAAGCCAATCTTTGTCCGGTACAATAGCCAAAAGTCATCAAGAAGGTATCAGTAATTATCCTAGGAGTGATTACGGTTTCCATAGCGGGATGGAGCTCAGTTACGAAGAGTGCTAATCTCCGTAACCTATTCTGAAGAATCAGGAAACTTCGCCCTTGTAATTTAAGCTAACTTATGCATATAGCGATACACAAATTATTGCACAGGGGCCATCACGTGAATCAATCACCAATTACCCGTTCTGCCATGCCGCAGGCACCCAGATGTGATAATGGTCAACAAAGACTTATTCTTTCTACCTTTTTTGGAAATTACGATCGAAAAATTCGATCCCTAAAATTACTCCAGAAATGTTGTCTGTTTCAAGTTGTTAAAGAAAACGCCAGAAAACTTTAAGAAAAGAATTTAAATTTTTGTCAGTTTTTTTTTTTAGAAGAATTGCATTTGTAGAATTTTCTGGCTTTTTCGTCAAAAACATAGCACAAATTCTTTGAGCCTTTTATTTTTTATTTAAGTAACAGAAAGTAGTAGCTTCCGTTTTATTAATTTCACCCATTGTCTAATTTTTGGTTATATGTTTCTCATGTATCTTCTTTGTATTTATGTATGCATCTCTTCAAAAGCTTCTGGAATAAAAAACCCTTTTAAAGGTAATTTGTCTCATTTTCTCTTCTTTCAAATTTCATAATCATTTGCATAATTCCCATATGAATATTCCACTAGGCTCAAGTTAGATACAGATACTACATACCTAAGATAGATAGGTACACAATATTCACTTTGTATTCCTACGTTACTTTCCTACTGATGCTACTCTACTTAATTATTATTTACCATCAGGGCTAAAGTGCCAGTGCCAAAATATCCATCAGGACAATGACCTGGTTTACCGTTCTTATATTTTTGTACCTATGTCAGGAATAAGGGTTGCGCATTGCACATGTCCATTGCTCCTTTTTTTATGGTTTGTCCTGTTTTTCTTTTCAGTTGGGTTTGCAAAAATTTCAGGTGACCGACCCTGAAGCATCTGTAGCGATATAGCAAAAGGAGAGGACATAATGTATTTATTTGGATGTGCACTGGCATCGTCCTCGTCGTCATCGTCAGCAGTAGGAATTATATAGGTAGCTACATGCCTATCAATTTCCCGCCTCTTTTTCAAAAATGCCTGTTTTTGTAGACTGTACAGACTAGAACCGACCGAACGTCAGAGACGATGTAAAGGAATACAGACCATCAGTTCAGCGAGTTGATTTAATTTAACTTTTCATTCTGTACGTTCGTCGTTGTTGGTTGAAGTGTATACCTTACCTACGTTACGTTGTTGCCGACCGTAACGATTGATGTACTTCTACTGGTGCTAACTCCGTTATATAATAATAATAATATGTGTGTAGACCTTAAAGCGGAGTCAGAGTTGGAGTTGGAGTAGAAGCTCCAGAGTCTCAAGTGACCATAATATGAGGGGCTAGAAGGGTGCAAGTGCAAGTACGATACGAGCAAAGTGGAGAAACGCACTCTGGCGGGCGGTGTCTTATTGCATACCTATCGATTAAACAAAATGCTGTACAAATATTCATGCTGCGTGGCTGTGGCAGCTTTTGTATCTAGATAGACACAAAGATAGATAGACAGAAACCCAACCGTAAGTCCGTCCTTTGCGTTGCGTCGTTGTACCGCTCCGTCGTCGCCGTCGCCGCAACCTATCTTTCTATACCTTTCTTCCTTTTATTTCTGTATAGGTTCTCAACTTTGTGTATTTTATTTTGCATTTGGAAACCACTGAGTGCGCAAAGGAAATGCCAAAGGAATGCGTATTCTATCTTATGCACGAATCAGGGTTACCCTCTTACCCCCTTTTTATTATTATATTGTTCGTATTTGCATATACCTACAATAAACGTATCTGAGAATAAATTTTGTGTATATTTATAAACTTGTAGGTATTCGTATCTATTAGATAGATTTTATTTTTACATTTCATAACAAAATTATTATTGGCAAAAGTTTTTGTTGTTGTTGTTGTTTTTTGTAGGCAATCATGTTGCCGGGGTTTTGAATTATTGACTTTGATGATAAAACAATAAAGGTACACAATATGCGAACACAAGTTGGTTAGGTGAGTGAATACGTGCGTGATGCGGTTTGGTAGGGGCAGTGCAGTGCAGCGCATATCTCAGGGATGTAATTTATTCACATGTGTGAGGTCTGCTTGGAACTTATTATGAGTTTTATTTTTGAACTTTTATATTTATACCTTTGGTCAAATTATAATCAAAAATTTGAACCACGAAAGTTTGAGAAAGATCAAGTTTATTGGAATTATCATCAAGTAAGTGACTTTTCAAGAACAATATATTGTGTTGAAGAGCGAATCAGAAATTGCTTTTTCATTTAAAGTCAAAGAGTTCAAGTTTTATTAAAAGGAGACATACATTCTGAATTTGGTGTTTTCTCATAGATCTGCCGCGCATCTTACAAAAAAACATTCATTGAAAAGGAGTAGGACTGGCTTGCCAGAGGTCTTGGGTTCAATTCTGCCTGTGCCACCTAAAGTTTTTTTTTTCACTGATGGTACTGCCTCTTGCAAGGAATCGACGAATCCTCCAGAGTAATTCAAGGCAGGAAAAGTGCCTTCTGTAATAAGCCGTTAAGATTCGGAATAAAACTGTAGATCCCCTTTATCCCTGACAAGATCCCCACACAAAAATGGTTGAGAGTTGTAAGTCACTATTCCCTGGTGTTCTTCGAGCTATTGTCGCACCTAATTCATTTTATTTAATCTTTGAGAAATATCAAATTAAGTTCAAAAATAGTTTTTATGTCCTTGCCCTGGGCATATTGTGTTCATAAAAATAGCAGTGCTCTCCAAATAAAACAAAAAGGCCTTCAATATCAACGTTATAATATATTTCATTGAACTTCTGCTTCCCACAATTATTTTAATTTCTTGGGTTTTGCTTTATGAATTGCGTTCTTAACATCCCCCCACAAATTTTCGATGGGGTTAAGGTCGGGTTATTGAGCGGGCCACTCCATAACTGATATTTTCTTCTGCGCAAACCATGATTTTGCATTTTTTGACGTATGCTTTGGGTCATAAATGTGTTGGTATACCCAAACCAACGTCATTTCGTCTTCAGCATAGGGTAACATAACCTCCTCGATAATTTTCACATAGTCGGTTGCATCCCTTATACCCCCGATAAAATAAATAGGCCCGACCCCGTAGTATTTAAAGCAAGCCCATCTCATAATTTTTCCTCCACCATGCTTTCCTGTTTTATAGTGTACCGTGGATCGATTTCTGCATTTTAGGGTCTTGTCACATATTCCCGACGACCCTTGGACCCAAAAAAGACGACTTTGCTTTCATCGCTCTACAGAACATTCCTCCATTTCTCCTTTGCCTAATCTCTATGCACTTTAACAAACTCCATTCTCTTGGCCACATGCCGTTTCGTCAAGAATGGTACTTTGTGTGGACTTTGGGCTGGTAATTTCGCTTATAAAAGACGTCTTCGTATTGTGACAGCGTTAACAGACAGTTGAAGTCCATTTCCTATTTTTCTAGAGCCTATGGAAGGGTTCTGTTTTGCTAACTGAACAATTTTTCAATCAGTTCTTTCAGTAGTCATCCTTTTTAAGCTTCGCGTTTTTGCTGTGCAGCCTAGGATGTCTTGAATATTTTGGTAGGTTTGTGTTGCTTTGAAAACCAAGTAAAAAACTTAACAGGCTTACGCTCTTTTACCAAAACGTAAGGGGACTTCCTAGGAAGACTGGCGAAATTTTATTAACTCCCAAAAATAAATTCATAACTCGACACGTATTCGTTTTGACAGAAACGTGGCTTAATTCGAGCTTTTCCGACACAGAAGAGTTCGAAGTTTACAGAAACGATCGTCATGTTGGTAATGCAAAAGATTTAGGTGGAGGTGTTCTCATGGAGGTAATAAATACATATTTCTCTCCTTCTACCTCTTTTCCATTTGAATTATCAATTGAACTGGTATGTATAAAGATAATGGTACAGACTAAGACTATTTTCATTTTAAACTTCTACATTCCTCCAAAAAGTTTGTAGTCTGTTTATAACGATCTCTCCTTGGCATTAGACTATCTTATAAATTTGTCCAGCTCTAACACCAATATTTTACTTCTAGGTGATTTTAATTTACCACGCATTGACTGGATTCCATCTGAAGACGAATCTTGCCTTGAAGCCTCTCCTACTTCTTCACAATAAAGTCCTTCTTACTGACTTACAGCAAAGAAGCTGTATTAAAAACTCAAAAATCGAATTCTTGATTTAGTCTTTTCTTCTGACGCTATTAGTACTGTTGTTCTAGAATCTAGATCAGGAATTACTAATATTGATCAATATCACCCCCCCCCCCTCGGACAATTTGTTTGACTTAAGTAATCACCTTATTGAATACAGTAATTATTTTGATTGCTTATATAATTTTGATTTCAGAAGAGCTAATTTCGGGTCTATGAAATAGCTCCAACGAAATAAGTCCACTTTTAAAAACGAAATAAGCCTCACCAAAAATTGCTAATTTTAAAAGTGGGAGTTATTTCGTTTTTAAAAGTGGGACTTATTTCGTCAATTTGAATTATGAAAGAGGGACTTAATTCATTTAAGAAATATATTATTCAAGGGGGAGTTATTTCATTTTGAGTGGGATTTATTTCATTTCAACTAAATCTTTAAATCATTTCATTTTGGTGGAACTTATTTCGTTTTCAAAAGTGGGACTTATTTTGTGGGAGTTATTTCCTTTTTTTAAGCAATTTTTAGTGAGACTTATTTCGTTTTTAAAAGTGGGACTTATTTCGTGGGAGTTATTTCATAGACCCCTAAAAGTGAAAAGTGTTTTCAAGTAAGTAGCCATTGTATCCACATCAATAGCAGAGACCGTTGACTTCTTATTTCGACCAGCTAGAATGCGCACATTTTACCAAAATGATCAAGGCTTTTTTTAGATATTGTTGTATTTTAAGAAAATTGTGTAATATTCTGTACGAATTATTTGCTTGAAGTTATAGGGACTTAGAGGCCGAATTATTGTTTTATTGAAATATCCCTAGAAATTCAGTTCCTTTATTCATTCTGCCGTTATGTATCGACTTGCAGATATCTTCTTCAGGTAACCATTGAAAAACTTGGTTTAGGTCGTCGAACTTTCAACTACTGAGAGACTACTTTAATCCGCATGTGAATTATGTAAAATGCCTTTCATATCTTTTACTTGCGACATATTGAACTTGAAAATTAAGGTTTTAAGCTGATTCGCTTAGGCGTCTTTTAGTTTTTGTTTAAAATTTAAAAAAATAATATCTAGGCCTTATAGAAACTTGTATAAATTTATATAAATAATTGGAAAAAAAAACACACGTACGATTTTAAAAAAATTAAAAAAATAAAATTTTTTGAGTAGTCAAATGACTTTTACATTTTTTGAAAAAAAAAATGTTTGAATGTGAAAAATAAATATTTGTCTTCGGAAAACAAAAAATTATATTACCTAAAAATTAATTAATTTAGTTGTGGATCGAATTCTTCCTCATCCTGGTCTCCTTGCTACAAATTCTCCTTGCTACACAGCCCTTTAAGACACTCCTTGCTCCAGCGTATGTACTAGGGATGTTGCGAATTTTCGCATCCGCATCCGCAATTTCAAATCATTCGCAACAATTCCAAGATCCGCATCCGCATAAACTGATGCGGAGTTTGTTGCGGATGTGGATGTTTTTTAACTTTTTTTTTAAATTCGAAAAATAACAACAACATACAATTCTGAAATTCTTACCCAAGTATAATTTTAGAGGACGATTTTATTTGCAATGAGCTGTACGCAAAAGTTGCTGCTAAAGTCAAAGAATTGCTTGAAAAATATGACTACATTTCTTTTACTTCTGATATTTGGACAGATCCCAGCTCAAGTGTTTCCTTGCTAAGCTTAACTTGCCACGGAGTATCAGAAAACTTTGAACGACAGACTTAATCAACCACATGTTAAAGTACTCCAGGATTGTGTAACACGCTGGAATAGCAGATTCTACATGTTTGAGCGTTTTTCCAAGATAAAAGATGCATTAAGTCTTTATGCCAATGACAACAATATTGAACCAATTTTGCCAGAAAAGTGGAAAATAATTGAAAGCTGCCTTGAGCTACTCAACCCTTTTGAAGAAGCTACTCGTGAAATGAGCAGCTCTCAAGCACTTATATCATCTGTGATTCCTATAATTCAAATGCTTAAGAAAAAAACTTGATGAATACTTACCAAAATCATCGGACACTGATGCCATTCGGCTAGCAGCCTTAAATCTGAAAACTCATTTTTCAACAAAATTTTCATCTTTGCAAGACAACGGTTAGTATGCTATTTCAACTTATTTAAGACTCTCGCTATAAGAATACATTTTTCAAACCCATCCCCGAGGAAAGAAAAAAAGATGTAATTCTTAAGATGATAAATGTTTTATTAAGCACCAGTTCTCCTACATTGTCACCAAATGCAAACAACACAAAAAAAAAAGAAAATGGATGAGACTTTACATTCGGAACCAGGAACGTCCGGTTTAAGTTACAAGGCTTGCTTCGGAAGCGATATGGCAATGATGCTAGATTCATCAACTGAAGACGAAGGTGAAGGAGAATCTGACAACGCTTGTCCCGAAGCACTTCTCCGAAGGGAGTTAGCATGTTACCGAAATAAAAAAGACTGGAATTGGATAACAATCCCTTGATTGGTGGAAAATCCATCAAATAGACTTTAAAAGACTCCCCAAAGTTGTAGTGATGTATTTATCACCTCCACCAGCCAGTGTTCCCAGCAAACAACTATTTAGTGGAGCTGGATTAATATACGATCCACTAAGAAACAGATTACAGCCTGAGAAGGCTGTGGATTAACAGGGCCGGATTCGATTCTTGTCACTACTAAGGCATAACACTAGTAGTGGCGTGTATCGAATAGCATTCTGTGGTTCAACGCAGAAATATTTTTCTTATAGTCTTCGTCTGTTTTTGTTTCTGTTATTCTTTTATATGCAATGGCTGGAAATTTCAGGGTAGATTATTGTAATATTCGTGGGCTTAGAGCGAATTTTCTTTCTGTGTACAGGCCAGCTGTTTTGGCACTAAGTGAAACCCAATTGGGTGAGGATTCCGATCCCACTGAATTCTTTATTCAAGGGTATAACTTGGTGCCATTATTCTTTTTCCACCATAGTCTCGCCATATACATTAGGAATGATGTTGCTTATCAGTTTTTGCCACAATATGGTCTCTGCACCAACTCTTTTTTCAATTTTATGTGGTTTAAATTTTCCGTGAATAAGCAAATCATTCACTTTTGCTTCCTTTATCGAAGCCCCAATCTAGACAGAGTGTCACCTTCTCGTGAATTTGATGCTTTGTCTGAATTCCATCCAAAGAATTGTTTCGTCCTATCCTTGCACTGAAATCGTTGTTACGGGCGATTTCAATGTACACAATTCTTCATGGCTTCAACATGCGGGCCAGTCAACACCAGAAGGAGTGTGTGCTGAGATCTTCGCTGAGTTAAACCACCTAACTCAGCTGGACAACGAGCCCACTCGAATATCGGACGTAGTAGGTCGTGCAGAAAACACTCTTGACTTGTTTTTTTACCTCTGACCCTGGTAAGTACACTATTAGTGTTCTATCTCCTCTAGGCACATCTGACCATTGTGTCATATCAGCAAATTTCTCGTGTAAAAACTCTCCAGTTGAAGAAAGAGCTCCTAAGAGAACCGTTTGGCAATACGAGAAAGCCAACTGGGACGGTCTCAATAATTACTTCAGGATCTTTAACTGGTCACTATGCTTCCTCGATAGTGACGTTGACGCCAGCGCTGGCATGATCACAAGTTTGATTCTCCTGGGAATGAGAACTTTTATCCCGAATAGGGTTAAAAGCATCAGACCAAAGGAAAACGCATGGTTCGATGTGAGCTGTAAAGAGGTTATTAGGGTCAAGAAGGTAAGTTTCCGTTGTTTCCGCCTATCCAACTGAGGAAAACCGGAATAAGTTCAAGCAAGCCAGGAAGACCTGCAACGCCCATATTCGACGAACCAATTTTTTACATGACCAAAAATTACGGCAAAAAATACTGCAATGTCCCAAAGGCAGTAAAAATGTTTGGTCATTTGTATAAAACATGAGGAATTCTTCCTCTTCCTCGGTTCCTACGCTCGTTGTGAACGACACTCCATTTTGTTAGCTCCTTAGAGAAAGCAAATCTCTAGTGTTATGACTCCGCATGTACTTGATCGAGTTAATGATTCTATGGGACAAATCTTTTTTCGCACTCGTACTGTAGCGAGAGTCCAAAAAGATCTTAACATACACAAATCTGCTGGTCCGGATGGTATCCCCCCTATTGTTCTGAAGAGGTGTTCTTCATCGCTGGCAAAACCACTGCGTAAGCTTTTTCATCTGTCCTACTCCTCAGGTCTCGTTCCGAGCGGATGGAAAACCGCATTTGTCCAGCCTATTCCTAAAAAAGACGAATCTTCCTCACCGTCTAATTACCGACCGATTGTTCTAACGTCCCTTCTTTCCAAGGTCATGGATTAATTATCAGCTCCAGAAATATCTTGAAGATCGAGAGCTTTTTAATCACCGGCAATACGGCTTTCGTAGCAATAGGTCCACTGGTGATCTCATGGTTCATCTCACCGAACAGTGGAACCAATCTTTACATAGTTTTGAAGAAATTAAGATTATTGCACTAGATATTTTAAAAGCATTTGATAGGGTTTGGCATCAGGCTCTCTTATCGAAAATGCGTGCTTTCGGTTTGCATGAATCCCTCTTTCATTGGATTAGTAATTACCTTTCGAATCGTTCAATACAAGTTGTATTGGATGGATTCAAGTCTGAAAACCACAAAATATATGCTGGTGTGCCCCAGGGCTCTGTTTTATCTCCAACACTCTGACGATAGTACTCTTAGCTTTTCATATTCGTTTTCAGATTCACACCCCTCTTCTTCGGATGTGGAACTGCAACGACAAAATATGATAAGCTCATTAAATTCCGACCTAAACAGCATTGTACAATGGGGAATAAGAAACCGCGTGGAATTTAATGCTTCGAAAACGCAATGCTGTCTTGTATCGTTTAAGCGAAATATACCCCCCTGCCATTATCCATAAATGGCACTTGCATCGAGGAAACTGAACATCTCGATATTCTCGGTATGTGTACCACCAACGACCTTTTGTTGAATGATTACATACGCGATGTCGCCAAAAATGCCGCAAGATGTTTGGGTTTTCTAAGGCGATGCAAGAAGTTTTTCCCACCCTCTGATCTGGCTGTTATTTACAAGACTTATATACGTCCAAGGCTTAAGTATAACTCCCATATCTGGGCAGGTGCTCCTTCAACTTACTTAAGCCTCTTGGATAGTATTGAACGTAGAGCATTTAGATTGATTGGTGATATTACCATCATATGATCATTTACGTTACTTGAACATCGTCGAAATGTTTCTTGTCTCACCCTCTTTTACCGTTATTTTAATGGTTTATGCTCTAGAGAAATAGCCAGCTGCATTCCTTCCCTTAAACAGTTCAACCGTAATACTCGCGCTTCTAGGAATGCTCATCAATATACCCTCGAGCCCAACTGCGGTGGTACTGTCAAGTACAGAGATTCGTTCTTTAGCCGTACTATGCGAATGTGGAATGCCTTGGCACTCTCTGTCTTTCCCAGCTATTGCAATATTCAGGAATTCAAAACCAATGTGCACCGACATCTCCTTTCAAACCCTCTCTCCCTTTCCTAGTGCTCACACTGTGTCTACATAATAAGGGTAATATATCCCTTTGAGTGTGCGCTTATTATAAAAAAAAAAGGATTTTTTAGACAAAATACAAAATAAATCTTGGGTGGACCTTATTTTGTTAAGCGTAGCTTACAGTAATATAGTTTTCTTCTTTTCCTATAATTAATTCCTTTTCTCATTGAAAGGAGTTATTTTCTGTTCTGAAAAATATAAAATACCAACGTTTATCTTATTTCGTATGTGAAAAATGCAAAATAACCACTGACTGAGTGCGTCATCGATCGCAATTTCAAAAAAGAAAAAGTACAACAAAAATATATCCACCGTATACAACAAGATGCAAATCAACAGCGAAACACAACAACACTGTAGATACATTTATTTAGTTTTGAAGTTTGTTAAACTGACACAACAGTCACGTCTTACGTCTTACGTCTTTACGTGCGTCTTTCGTCGTCGTTGTTGTCACTGGATGTCGCGTCGCGTCGCTAAGCGCACATGCATTCGCATCTCATCGCTGTTCCATTCATATATTCCACTACTTCTTTAAAAAACAACAACAAAAGAAATAACAAGTTTTATTTGTTTTTGTTTTAAAGCGAGAGTGACAGAGATACACATACATGATACATATGTGTTGAGTGGTGGTGACGATGCGATGGTTTTGTTTTATATATCTCGTAAAATATCACTCTCATGCGATTCCACTCCAATGCAATGCAATAATACATATGAAGGCGCAAAGATATACCGCATGACGGTGCGGAGGTGGTGGTGGCGTCCAAGTCAGAAAGAGAGTGTTCCAGACCTATCCCAATAGGATTTACTGTGAGCTGTGAGGGCTTTACTGCTGACAGAAGCGACAAGCGAAAGCGATGCTGCCTACTATGTATCTAAGTACCTTTACTCGTACTACACTACACGAGTTGTTGAGTTCGAGTATGACAGCGAAAACGAAGCCAAACCGAAACTGAAACCAAACCCATAAGTTGAAAAATGAAATGTGCTTTATTTTGATTTTTGAATTTGTGGGGCTTAGTGCGCGTTGATATTATGGCGACTTTGGCTCTGACTCTCACTCTGACGTCTCTGACTGTGAATTGTGACGGCTGACGGATGTGTAATGTCTCTGTCTGTGATGTGTCATTCTCAATTCTCATGCGTTTGTGCGCATTCCCGATAAAATCGTATTGTTTCTGAATTGTCTTGTGGTTGTACCTTACCTACTATACAGCTAAAAGCTCATGTGCCATGTTAATGCATTTTAGTTTTTTTGTTTTTTTTTTATTTTGGAACTATTATCTTTTTTTCATCTTAATCTTAGGGCTAAGCGTGTGTTCCTTGTTCATTCACAAAAAACATAGTGACAGGGTGCTTTTTTTCTGAAGAAGAGATGACAAGAAATTTGATGTTTTTTTGAGAAATGTTTTGTTTTCATAATCAAATAACTTTAAAGGGCCAGTTATAGCTATCATTGGTTTTTATAAGTAGAACCAACATTTCTGCAATTGAAACAAATTTTCCTGATTGGAATTAATAATTAGAAAAGAGTTGATCAGTGAAAACAAAACTGACAGTTGAGAAATTAATGAAAATGGAACACTTTCAGTGCAGTGGAACGCTTTTGTTCCGAAATGTGAATTCAACTATCAACTATTCATTGAAAATGGTTTCATTATTGAAAAATTAAAAAGTGGTTGGGATCATGAGACCCACACTGATAACTCCCCATCCCGTCTGTCGATTTGTCTTGCTTAAAAGGTTTGTAGGATTTCGTGATTTGTTAAACAAGTTATCAGTTAGTTGTTCTTAAAAATTTAATATTAAATTAATAAATTGGTTGTCGCAACAGTCCGTTTGAGAAGTAGGGCCTAGTGACTGACAACTCTCGACCATTCCTGTGTGCAAGTACTGTTGTCGGGTATGGAAGGGACCTACAGTTTTAAGCCGAATCCGAACGCTGATTTAAGAAAGCACTTTTCATGACAAAAATTACTCTTGGAGAATTTGTCAATTCCTCGCAAGAGGCAGTACCTACCCGTGATACAAAATTTAGATGGTATAGGCAGGGATCGAACCCAAGACCTCTGGCATGACAGTTCATCGCACTAACCATCATGCCACGGGTACTAACAAAATTTAATAATAACCAACAATATTTTGCATATGATGAAATAGTTTGATTTCAAAATCCATTTTTGTTAACGAGATTTTTAGTCGTTTACCAATTTTTACCAACTTTAGTAGCATTTGCTTACTTTTTATTGGATTTTAATTTTGTATGACAAAACTGACAGTTGGATTTTTATAAACCATTTACTGAATGTCGGACACAATATTTTTTGTAAGATAAAATGAGTTTGAAGCCATTTTTTTTTAAATTTTTGAAAAGATATTTGAGTCGAAATTCAATTTGTACCAACTTTTAGTATCTAATGTTTTGTTTTTAGGTTTTTATGTTTTATAAAAAAAAACTGTCTATTTGATTTTTTCCCAAAATTTTACCAGATGTTAGAAACGTAATTTTTTGTTGCACAACATTGTTCTGAAAATAAAATCATTTGTTGTTCGTTAAGTATTCGAGTTCAGTTTTGTTTAGTTTTTTTGATTTATAGAAAACCCCATTAGTTGGATTTTTATCAAAAAATATATTTGTTTGGTATCACGTTAGAATATATAATACAAAATTTAATTCAAGTCTCTAGCGTTATTGATTCGTAAGATATTTAGGGTTAACCAACATTTTCAATTTTTTTTAAACTGCTATGGTAAGAAACCACCCACTCAATTTTTAAGAGTCCCTTCTGTATCTTTCTGTATAACAAAGTTTTTTTTGAAATCAATATCTCTACTGGTTGTTGAGCTATGGACCTAGGGACTGTAGGCACCTTGAAACATCAAGAAATGTCAAAATTTTCAATTCGGCAAATCGGACCGATTACAATAACTTCCTTTGTGAAGTTAAAAATTTGCTTAAAGAAGATTTCTGGGTTAAATAATGCATTTTTTTAGTAGAATGAAATCTCCAAATTGTCATCAAGAAATTAGAGCCGATTTCTTTACGGAAACACTCAATCTTGCCAACTCCTTTAGACTTCCCGATCTAAGCTGCGCCTTTTAAGCAGAGAAGTATTGCCAGTGTTATACGCTGCAAAACTGGTCTCAATTATGGCGCTATCAAATGCTGATATCACCATATTTATTTATAGCGAAGCAGCATTAATATCGATTTCTGCCACAACAATCAAATCGAAGCTTTTAAATTACTGTCTCCAAGAACTTACTGTTCTTTTCTCACAGCAAAACATAAGACTCTAATGGGTACCATGCCACATTAATGTATCTGGGATCAAGAGAGCTGATGAGCAAAACTAGATCCCGTTCGGTTGCACCTAGACAAAAATTCTCTACGCGATTCCTGGCAGGAGTACGATAACTCAGGCGTTGAGATATTATAACGTATTTTTTAGAACAAAAAAGGCAAGTATTTTTTTTGCATTGCCCCTTCCTCCTAAACGGGTAAGATAGACCCCATCCCTTAGTAAAAAAAGAGGCTGGGATGCGACCCACACTGATAACTTCCCATCCCGTCTGTCGATTTGTCTTGCTTCAAAGTTTGTTTATATGTACTCGTATCAATTTTACCAAATTTGCGTAGGTACTATTTTTTGTAGATTTTGTTTTTTTATGAAAAAACGGACTGTTGGATTTTTATATAAAAATCACTGAATATCGAAAACAATATTTTCTGTAAAATAAAATAATTTTTTAGCCAGTATTTTTATTTTTTTTTTACAAAAACTATCAATTCGAATTTTTTTTAAATTTTACTAAATGTTAACAACAATATTTTTTGAAAGATAAAAGTAAATTAAAGCCAATATCTCAAAGTTTTGAAAAGATATTTGAGTCGAAAATCAATTTTTACCAAGTTTTATAATTTTTTTTTTAAGTTTTTTATTTTTTGTAAAAAAACTGTCAATTCGATTTTTTTCAAACTTTAACTGCATGTTGACAACATGATTTTTTGAAAGATAAAAGTAAATTAAAGCCAATATCTCAAAGTTTTGAAGAGATATTCGAGTCGAAAATCAATTTTTACCAACTTTTATAAATTTTGTTTTAGGTTTTTATTTTTTGTAAAAAAACTGTCAATTCGATTTTTTTCAAAATTCTATCAGATGTCGAAAACATTATTTTTCGTTGCACAAAATTGTTTTAGAGATGAAATCATATTTCAGTCGTAAAATTTTGGAGGTGACAAATTTTTTTTTTCAGTTTTATTGATTTAAAAAAAAACCGTTACATTGATTTTTTTCAAAAAATATACCTGTTTGGTATCACGTTACAATATATTATATACAATTTAATTCAAGTCTCTAGCGTTTTTGGTTCGTAAGATATTTAGGGTTAACCAAAATTTTCACCTTTTTTTCAAACTGCTATGGTAAAAAAACCATCCACGCAATTTTCTTGAGAGCCCTTTCTGCATCTTTCTGCCTTATTATCTGTATAACAAAATTTATTTAAAGTCGATATCTCTTCTGTTTCTTGAGCTATGGACGACGAAAAAAACGTCGCGAACGTACGAACGTACGGACGTACAAACGTACGTACACACGCACGCACAGGCATCTTTCTAAAAATCTTTTATTTCGACTCTAGGGACCTTGAAACGTCGAGAAATGTCAAAATTTTCAATTTGACAATTCGGACCCATTACAAAAACTTCCTATGGGAAGTTAAAAAATGCTTGTTTTTAACTATACAAATCCGTCATTAAACTTTGTCGCCTGTGTTATCGTACTTTGCCCCGCTTACTTGTGAGCTTAATAACAAGTCAAAACCTCTTGAGTTCAAAATTGTACCAATTTGGTATTGTGTCACATTATTAGTTCGTGACAAATATTTTTTAAATTGCTAAACTAACAAATAAACACTTACTCAAGTTTTTAGAAAGTCGTTTCTTTATGTTTTTGTATTTGTACTTGAAGTTTTTTACGGATGCAACCCACCATTGTGGTGGTAACTGTTAAAAAGTTAATTAATTATTTAGTGAATAAAATATTCATCTATACCAAACGAACGAATTTTCGATTAGAGACAGAACTTTTAAGGTTTCTACAGGACAAAACAAGTATAGTAAAAGTATTATTATTTCGTTCTTGTCCTGGAATGGTATACATTCTAGGACATTTCTAAGACTTGTAGCTTGAATTTCCAGATCTTTTAGTTCATTACAAAGCTTACTCTGAAATGATATTAAAAATACTCATCATCAATGATGCGTTTCTGTCGTACAAGATGTGACCATATTTTCTAAAAGTATATGAAACTTTTTCCTCACCAGAGAAGGTTGTTAATTTTGAGCCACCATCAGATTCGTACTGCAGGTATCCACCAAACTTCCCCATTCCTTTGCCATATGTCCTGTCAGACATTCTATTCTGAATAAGCCCAGCGAAGAGCTTTGCATTTGTATTTAAGAAAGAAATACCTCTATAATTTGATGCTTCATCATAGTTTCCTTTTTTGAAAAGCGGAACAATTATTGATTTTCTGAAACTTTTGGGAACTATAGCATTTTCGAAAAGTCGGTTTAATTCTTAAGTAAGCAGCACCATCAGTTATAGTGCCTTATTCACTTTAGCTTTCTCAATAACTTCTTTTAATTCATTTATTGAAAACGGTGCATCTAGAAAGTCATCTGTGATTAAAGGGACTGCGTATAGCACCAATGGTGATCTTATCGTTGCGTTCAGAAGCTTTTTGAAGTGATCGCTTAGATTTTGCGCTTGTAATCCCAGAGCAATGATATTCGTGGTTCCATTTAAGGTTTTCACAGTCTTCAAGAATTCGGCAAAGCTACGGGTGTGAATGATAACCGATACTGTCTCTTGCTTAAAAGAAGATTTTTTTACTGCACATATTTTTTTTGAATCAATATTTGTCTCGGAGTACAGTTTTCTAAAAACAGGCAAGTTTCGTGACCGAAATAGCTTCAAAAATTTGAATGATAGATCTCTAGCTTTTAAGCATTCAGAGTCAAACCACTTTTGCTTATAATTGGTTTCTTGTTTTGCTTGTTGGTTTTTTGGGTTCGCTTTTTTGATGATCTGCGTTAGAACCGATACATCTACAAGTTCGTTTAGTTCTTGAAGTTTTTTTCTCATGTTTTCTTGGAATTTTATCTTATTTCTTTCATTCCAGCGTATTTTCCGTATAAGATTCAATTTGTTTGCGCCGGTTGTTCGCTATGTTGTAAAAGCGGCATGTGATCAGAGAAATTGTGAGTTCTTACTTTTAAATCACTCACAATATTGTTCCACAGTCAAGATTCAAAACAGTAGTTTATTAAAGAGCTAGCTTGACCTCTTATAAATGTAAGCTCACCCTCTGAATTTCCTGTGCAGCTACCATTCAACACATGACAGTCATATCCATCTAAAAGTTCCAATTTTATATTTGGGCCACTGTGTACAGAAAAAGTTGCGCCTCTTCGTTTTCTAACAAATGTGTCTCAAAAAGAATAAAAATATCAAATTGCTTAATATAATTAAAAAAGTTTACAATTAATAATTTATTTTTCAATCCTGACACATTATAACTTAAAATCTTAACATTAACTAACAAACTATTTTATTTCTGGTAGACTGCAGATTCTCACGCCTCGTGTGAACACCGATCACTTGTGGTCGCACCCAAATTTAAAATTGGTTGATACGTTGTCACCCTGTGTGCTTGGCTGTCAATTGAGTTGACAGCTATATGTCTCGAAGAGTTTGACATATTATACACATTGTTTTGATTTAAAAGTTCATTCATTAATAAGTTTAAAGAAGAAATGTGTCCAAAAATTGTTTTCAGAACATCGAGATCATCATTTTCACCACACTTTAGCCCCAACTTGGAGTCCCAGGTTGTCCTCGATTATCATTCTGTCGCCGCAATTTTTCCCTCCCGTGGGACCTTTTCAAGGAGCATCTTTCTTATGCGTAAGAGCTTCGCTCGCCTATGACGCACATTTGGTGGTAGATCCTTCTGGATGCTTATGTTTTTTACTTTCAGGGTATTTGAGTTTTTTAGCACGTTCCAAGCTGTTTCACGAGACTTCATTCTCTACATTATTATTGCTCCAAGTGTGTTGCGGTTTCGTATGCTATAAGCGGATTCGAGCCAGAGCTTGCATTGGTTTCATTATGAAGACCAGCGCAGATGGATTTAGCTTTCTCACAGCAGTTCGGTTTGTTTGTAGGAAGTCGTACCACCAGGTTTGCTTCCGTCTTTTTTTGAAGGATTTTGTCCATCTGCTCTTCTGACACTTCTTTGTGACACTTCTTCGCGACGTGTTTTTAGAAAACCATGCGATCCTTACCTTAAACAATATGTGGTCTGAAGGATGTCCAATTCTCGCTGAAACGTAAAAATCACACAACGTGTTTGTACGTAGACTCAATTTTTCGGTCTGAACTTGTTATAATTATCTATCTCAATATTATGGTGAGAGTTACGACCGAAGTTAAGTTAACGTTTTTAAATTTGCCGTCACTGACTCCGAATTTCGTTAGAAAGTTTCATATAATTTGCAGAAATTTCTCGTTATTTTCTCGTGTACTTTACATTTTTGAAAATGTTGAGTTTACTTAATAAATTTATTTATTCATCAAGTGGAGACACAGTTCTTAAAGGCTACTTAGAACAATAGTAAGTTTATATAAATAATAATAAATAAAACAAAACAAAAAAAGAATGTACAATTAACATTAAACTTACTGACTTACTTAAGGTGGCGCTACATTCCAGGGCGGACCTGGGCCTCAACCAACAAGCGTCTCCAGCCAGCTCGGTCCCTAGCTGTCTCCAGTTTCGCACGCCAAGTTGGTTGAGGTCCTCTCCCATCTGCGTGCACCACCTGAGTCGCGGTCTTCCTCTACTGCGCCGTCCCTCGGGATTGGATTCGAAGACCTTCAGGGCTGGAGCGTTGATGTCCATCCGCTCTACATGACCTAGCCACCGAAGTTTATTATTAATAACAATTTTTCTTTAAAAACAGTCCCTACTTAAATTAAATTTAAAATCGATAGCATTACAAACAGAATTAGCTTGTCTTTAACAGCGAGTTAAGGGTTCATTGATTCCATAATTGACCCTATGAAAGGGTACACAAAATAAACGATTATTACGTAATTCACGACAAGGAACATGAAAGCAAGTGAGGGCAATTGATTTTATAATTTATTAAATCTGTGACAAGCATTACATCGAAATAAATACGTAGTGATTCTAGGGATAGAATACCCAACAACAAACACCTAGTGTTATATGGAGGCATATCCGTGTTCCAACGCAATGTCCGAATTGCAATTCTAGTACAGCGTTTCTGAATTCGTTCAATTCTTACCGAATAAGTTATGTACATAATTATGATTCCAGGTAGATGAGCAGTATTCTAAAATTGACCGAACCTATGAAAAATATAAGGTTCTAAGAGTATATGAATCAGAGAAGTCCTTAGCGTTCCTGGAAATAAATCCAAGCATAGAACTGGTCTTAGAAATAATATAGTCAATGTGATTAGCGAATTCGAATTTTAAAACAAAGATTACACCCAAATCTTTTTTCTCAGTGACTTGTGTTAAGGTTGACCCAAGTAAATTGTAAGAAAACATAATTGGAGAGGGGCCGCGACAGAATAACATACTATGACATTTAGAAACATTTAAATGAAGATCGTTGTTAGTACACCAAACGAAAAGATTATTAAGATCATTCTGCAGCTTTATACAATCGGAAAAAAAATTAATGGGCAGGAATAATTTTAGACAACTGGGAATATCATTGATGAACAAGAGAAAGAGAAGAGGACCCAAATGACTTCCTTGTGGGACACCGGAAGTAACAAAAACAGGGTTGGAAGTAACATTAATAATACGAACATATTGAATTCTGCCAGTAAGGTAAAATTTAAACCATGTCAATAAATTGGAATGAAAACCGATGTTATGCAATTTCGAAATTAATATTGAGTAATCAACTCTATCGAACGCTTTCGAAATCAGTATACAACACGTCACATTGGTTACCTTGTTCTAGAGCTTTGAGTACATAATTACTAAAAAATTATAAGATGATTATAAGTTGATCTTCCACTGATAAAACCATGCTGCAAAGGCCAGATTATTTCTTCCACAGAAAAAAGTATTTTTTATAAATAATTTTTTTCGAATAGCTTAGGGATCACAGATATTTTGCGGGATAAATAAAGGAACTCTTCCATTGTTTTAAAAAGCAACCTTTACGGAGAGAACGGTTTAAAATGATTTCAAGTTGGATTGCTAAGGAAATAGAGCATTTTTTTAGAACAATAGGAGCAATTCCATCATACCCAGAGTGTTTATCTTCATGTAACTTTAAAAGTTCACAGATAATATCTTCTTTATCAACTGATAATTGGTTTGTATTAATTAATTGAGATGAAGACATCAACCAAGGCCTCGTTTGATTATAAGAAGGATTAAAGATGGATTGAAAAAAGTCAGCAAAAAAATTGCAGATTGTGGACGGATCACTAGATGTTTGACCATTATAACGTATAGAATTCGGAATTCCGGTAGACCTTTTTTTATCCTTTATAAACTTAAAGAAACATTTACTATTTCTTTTTCCTTTATATTCAATACTTAAAATATATTGGTTGTATAAGAAATTATTGAGAAAGTTGAATTCACGATTACACCGAAGATAGTTGATGTATAGACTATTATCATCCTAGCCTTATTTTTTCGATTATTCAAATTAATAAGTTTTTTTATTGAACCAGCAGGGCTTAGTTTGAGATTTCTTCAAATATTTAGGAGTATATAAATCGATTGCTTCACCCAGCAGATTCGTTAAAAGAGTAAACGATTCCTCCACGTCAACATTTTTAAACATAGAAAACCAATCAACCCTATTCAAAAAATTTGAGACATTAAGAAAGTTACATTTATCATTATTAAGAAAAAAAGTAGGTTCAGAAGTTTGCTTTATATATTCTAAGAATTCAAATGATATGCAAAGTACAAGATAATTTTCGGAGTTAGATAAAAGAGGTGGAGTAGGGCTGTCAATACTCACACCGAACTCATTATCAAAATTGATTTGTGTGAGCCCAAATCCAGCTAGAGTATCAACAACCAAATTATCCCAATCACTAATAACATTAAATGGTATTAAGTATTTATCTTCTGGATCAAAGACCAATTTACAGAAGGTAAATTAAAATCACCTAAGAATATAATATGCTGATTTTCTGTTAATTTTTTTAAAATAAATGAACAATTATCGATATGCGTTTTGTATACTTCAAAAGAACTCTTCGGTGGTATATAACTAATAATAAGAAAAACATCATGATTATTATTAACAGAAAAACGAATAATTAATTGATCAATATTGAATGTAGAATTTGAAGAAGACGGCAACTCTAACTGCATACTGTTGATAGACGAACGCACTGCAACCAACACACCACCCCCTCGAGTCTGTCCAGTTGTGAATAAACAGCGATCATTACGATAAACATTAAACAGCTGGTTGTCAAACATTTCCGAACTGAAATGGTTCTCAGTGACGATGACAATTCGATGATTGTGAAAAGGTGCGTTCACAAATTAAAGTTAAAGTTGTCAAGTCCCTGTTGAAAAAAAACGATACTTTAAGATCTATTTTTGGTAATCTTCTTCTTGAAATTTCATGTTAATAAGTAAATTGTATTTGAAGTATTTCAGGAATTAAAAAGAATTAGGAAGTACTTTACAAATTTTAAAGTTACTTCAAGTGTTTACTTTTTTTTTAATTGAATGCTTTATTGTATTCTCGGAATGGGGTGGTTTTATTTACATTCACATTTTTCGTACTCCTTGGATAACCCTTATTTAACGGATATAGAATCTTGCAAAAATTACCTTACGTGAATTCTCAAGTTTTTAAAGTCTTAACGTGTAAAACTTAAAATGGGAGTTATCGTCGTTTCTTAGAAAGTTTTAATTACTTAAACTAAACTCAGAACATATGTATATGAATATCAAGTATTGCTTGTTATTTTATGTAATGTTTTTTTTTTAACAAAATAAAAATAATATGTGCATGAACCTATACATTCATATTTGTTTTACTTATCTACCTACCTACGTTTTATTATTATCTGTACTACAAAATGTGTAACCTCTGGAGTTATTTTTCTAAGGAACGTATTACGTATGTAACTCCTCTTATTCTACTTTTGTTTACAACCTAAGAAGTCATCGACTATAACAAACTCTTACTACTTATTCCTATGTGCTGTTCATACACATATAAAAGTAAAAACCAAGCCAAACTTAAACCTATGATGACGAAGGCGACGCACAAACGGACGTTGCAACTTTGTAACAGTGGACAGGTTATCTTAAAAATAGAACAAAATTAGGAAAATTCAAATTTTAAGGTTAATGAAATACTTTCAAAATCCCTAGCAAATGTTAAAGTCAGATTTTTCGTTACAATTAGTCGAAGCTGCTAAATAAATCTGACTTTCTAAAATATTATTCAATTATTCAATTATTGAAGAAAAACAAGTATGCTCGTCTGTATTCTTAGATGTTGCTCAAGCTTTTGACAAGGTTTGGCACTTGGGACTTGAGTACAAACTGCATAGGGACTTCCCCAGGCAGTACTACGAAATACTGAAATCCTACGTTACGAACCGACTCTTTAGAGTACGGTACGACCAAAATTACTCGGAACTTAAGAAAATTGAAGCCGGTGTACCACAAGGAAGTGTCCTAGGACCAACCCTGTATCTGTTATATACAAGGGATATTCCAGTGGACATCAACGCTATCATGGCCACCTTTGCTGATGATAGTGCAATATTGGTGCCAGATAAATCCGTTACGAAGGCTACACAAAAATGGACGCACAATGGCGTATCAAATTAAACGAAACAAAATCGACGCATATAAACTTTACAAACAAAAACATAAACAATGTTCCAATTTTTATAAACAGTACAGAAGTACCTTACTCCAATACCGCCAAATACCTTGGAATGAATTTGGATGCAAACCTTAAATGGAAAGAACACATCAAAAAGAAAAGAGAAGAACTAAACTTGAAGTACAGAAAAATGTACTGGTTAATAGGAAAGAACTCTGACCTATCTATCCAGAACAAACTAATGTTATATAAGCAAGTATTGAAACCCGTTTGGACATATGGCATCCAACTATGGGGCTGTACAAAGAAAACAAATGCTGAACCCATCCAAAAATTCCAAAGCAAGGTCCTTCGTGGAATAATAAATGCCCCTTGGTATATAAGAAATAGCGATCTACATCGTGACCTTCAAATTGAAATGGTTACAGAAGTGGTTAAGAAACACGCTGTATCACACAATCAGCGACTGCAAAGTCATACTAACTCTGAAATGGAGACCGTATTAAATGTACGAGACAATGTTCGGAGATTAAGAAGAACCAAGCCTCATGAGCTGATGGGCTAAAAGCTACGGGAAAGTGTTATAACCTTAAACTTCCCCCAATGCGATTTTAAAAATTAAGAAATAAAAATCATTTGTCGATCTTTCATAGATTGGTCCTGATTCACCGGTGGTTTTAGTGCGGTAAGAGTCCCACACTACTCGGTACCGATTCTTACCCAGTGTCTTTTGAAGATTTCCATCGGATATAAAAAAAAAAAAAAAAATTATTCAAGACTTTTGATGTTGCAACATTTGATAGATCCAAGTGTCACGTTTTGTACGATGGTATTACGTATGTTATCTATTGCCAGATTATTTTGAAATCCGTAGCGTACTGTTTTTGTTGGTGGAAGGCGATGTTCGGCGCTCTCAGCTTTGTCAGGTAGCGGACGGATCCAATGGGCTTTGACATCCTATTTAAAGCGCTTCGATTACGCGGACGATGTTTTCTTACTCTCTCATAGGATCATGGACCTCCATCAAATGACAACAAGTGTGAAAGGAGAAGCAGAAGTCGTGGGACTGAAAATTAATTCTAGCAAAACAAAAATGATCAGCCTCGGAACCCGACAATCCTCTTAAATAATTATTTTCTAGCACCCGTTGGAAAAAGTGGAGATCTTTCAATACCTTGGAAGCATCGTTCCTATCGAAGGCGAAACCGAACTAAACGTCATCTGCCGCATCGGCAAAGCAAAATCGGCGTTCGGTATGCTGTCAAAAATTTGGTGGAATAACTCTATCAGCTTCAGCACAAAGCTGCGACTGTTTCGCACAAATGTCGAATCTGTGCTTCTCTATGGGTACAACACTTAGAAGTTAGAAGGTTACTTCAGCCATAAAAAACAAGCTGCAAACCTTCGTGAATAGATGTCTTCGTAACATCCTAAGGATTTTCTGGTCGTATTTCAAATGAGGTCCTTCATAGAAGAATAGATCAGGAACCTATATAGAATCTATAATACGAAGACGTAAGTGGCAATTCGAAAAGGTAACGACTGCATGAAGGCGAAGCAATGCAGTGGAATCCGCTTACACAAGAAGGAAGAAGAGCTCTACGAGCGAGAAGCACATGGCGCAGAACAGTCGGGGCGGAATCAGAGTCACTAGGCAAAAGTTGGAGGGATCTGAAACACATGTCCGGAAACCGTACACTATGGTTCCCAACGAACTTAACAGGTCTGTAAACCTAAGAAAGTAAGTAAGACTTTTGAGGACTTATTCTAGATTCCAATACTAAAATAAGTTAATTTAATTTCAACATTTCTAGTAAGTCTGCCCCACTGTTAATCAGCGGCATAGTGCGGAGGCGGGCAGTGATGGAGATACCTTATACCAACCACACCACCTCCACCGCAAATTGCCAGACAAGACAGAAGGAGTGCAGCAGCAGCAGCAAGCTTATAGATTATGGAACAGCTACAGCTAAAGCTATGGCGATGGCGTTCTTTAGTTTTCAACAACAGTTGTAGCAGCACCACTTATGCATGTCCAAGTGGGACAGAATAGTGACAGCCCAAGGAGCGACATATAGAATCACAAAAACCCAATACCTTGTTTTATGTGTACCGTATATTTATAACATAGGTTAGGTAGCAGCACCTAACTCTGCGTCGTATAGTCAGCGTTGTTTTAGTTGACGTCGACGTCGTTGACGAGTTGTTTTGTTGTTGTTGTTGTTGTTGGTGCTGTCTATCTCGCGTGTTCATTACAATTTTCAAGGAAAATGCAAATTTTTCACACGCACAATTATTCAATGCAATTTTCTTCCATTATACCCCTCGAACCTATCTTTCTTTCTCTTTTCTTCGTCATTTTTATTATAATTTTCTGTCCTTTTTCTTCTCTTCAATTATACTTGCAAGCTGCTTTCAGGAACAGAGCTTTTAATCTTATGATGATGATAATGATGATGGTAATGGTGATGATGATGACTGTGACGCGACGCGGCGCGGCGGTGAATATAGGTGCGTTGCATGCAACATTTATGTGCTCTGCTGCTGCAGTTGCTAATGTACTACCCCCACAAATATACTTATATGAAAAATAAATAAATATCCAAGTTGAAACGGAGGAGGCTGATCTTAGGCTGAATGGCTGACGTGCTACTTATTTATTGATATAACGGCTTAAATACTAATTATCACGTTACCTTGATTAGTGTGGAGGATGTAATAAAGCTTTGTCAAGTTGTCGTCAGCAACAACAAACGACAACGACCACCCTCAGTTTTTTGCTCTTGTTGATATTTTTGTGAATATATATCTATGAATTTTAAATTTTAATAATTCCTGTGTTCGGTTCTTAATGTTTTTTTTTTATTTTGATGCTTCTGTCAATAGATCTGTCAAAATTTGAAAGATTTGTTTTAAATTTAGTTTCAATTGGTAGAGGGCGTTACGGGGATTGAATTAGTTGCATTTTTGAAATAGCTTTGCGATTGATTGTTTAATTTAAATTTAATTCAATTTGAAATTTGACGACATTTTTGTTTGAGCATCCCTGAACTTATCTAAAACATTTTTTTCGCTTGGGTGTGTATGTCAACAATAACGTGCCAAATATTCTATTCCACGGGGGCCTAAATCTTCTCAGGTTTATTTGCGTAGACAAGCAACTTCACATAACCTTTGAAAAAATAGTCAAGGGGTGTTAAATCGACCGTTCATAGAGGCCAACGCGAGAAACCCCCGACCCGAGATATTTCGCTTACTAAACATTTTATTCGGACAACCATTTTCCGTGGTCCATATATCAAGAAACAGTAAAGATATCGACTTCAAATTACAGTACGTTCTCGATTAACGCAACTCTCGATTCGCGCAACTCCTCGATTTTCGCAACAGCTCAATTTTTATCATTATTGACGCGGTAATCGCAACTCTTCAAAAAAATTGACTCGATAAGTGCAACTTTAATATTTTTGTTTTTATCGGTTGCGCTACATTTGGTACGATGAAATTGTATGAATGTACGTTTATGTATCTGTACTGTACAATGCAAAATGTTCTCATTAGTTTTATTGAATTTTGTTCAGTGAGTCGCTTGTGTTTGGAAAAAAATGGGCGTTACTAAAAAAATTGTGAAACTTTCAATTAAAAATAAAAGTGAAATTATAGAAAAAATTAGTAAAGGAGCTTCAATAAAATCATTATATGCCGTGAGTATAATGTTCATAAATCTACAGTCAGCAGAAGAAAACGAAAAGAGGGTGCAATAAGAAAGTTTGTTTCTAATGCTGAATGTGGACCAGGAAGGAGGATCACATTAAAAGGCGGCGAATACCCTAAGATGGAAAAATCTTTGTACAAGTGGTTCCTGAATCAAAGAAAGCAAAATGTGCCAATTTCCACCGAGGTCCTGAAAACAAAAGCGTGCTCATTGCATGAAAAAATTAAAGAGAGGCCAGGATCTTTTAATGCGAGCAATGGTTGGATGACAAATATTAAAAAAAGGTACGGAATTCGCCTGTTGAAAATTTGTGGAGAAAAACTTTCAAACAAACGGCAGCTTGTAGATCCATTCTTGATTAAATTTAAGGAAAAAGTCAGAGAGCTCGATTTGACTCCCAATAAAATTTATAACGCCGATGAGTCTGGGTTATTCTATCGACTTATGCCCAACAAAACCCTAGTAACTTTTAAGGAATCTACAGCTCCTGTCCGAAAGATAAGCAAAGAAAGAATCACGTTTCTCGCCCACACGAACGCATCCGGTTCACACAAAGTTAAGCTATTCGTCATCATTAAAAATGAGGCCAGAGGTAGATCTTTTTTTCATATGTTTTTGTGTCTTTTAGGTACGACTCTTTTTAAATTCGAAAGGACTTCCAACAAAAGCGCTCTTACTTTTGGATAACGCTCCTTGTCATCCAAAAGATGGTGAGTTAATAAGTGATGACGGCATGATCGTTGTTATGTGTTTTCCAGCAAATTGTACTGCAATTCTTTAGCCAATGGACCAGAACGTCATAAATTTAACAAAATTGCACTACAAAAAAAGTCTATTGGCGTTCTTGGTTGGATGTGAGGGATGAGACCTTGAATTAAAAATTAAAGCATTTAACCTTCGAAATGCAATTTGCCTTCTATACAACGCATGGAATGGATTGCAGGCAGATCCAATCAAAAAATGTTGGAATGTGTTGATGGCCTCTCATAATGAGGAAGATGAGCATAAACTACCTTTGAGCACAGTTCGAGCTCAAATTATGAATGAACACGCCGTCGTAGAATCGATATCAACTCTCTTCAATAAAATGTCGGTAAACGAATCCATTTCGAATGAAGAAACGTATGAATGGGTACGCGAAACCATTTACAATAATCAGGAAATCTACGAAGACAACGAAACAGGTGAAATATCAAGTGAAAGTGGGTCCGAGGTTCAGATTCCAGCTCCCAAAATAAAGGCTGAAACTGCAATACAAGCTTTTAATACAGCAATTCAATGGGCTGAGCAGAATTCAGCCCCTATTGAATAAATTTTGAGTCTTCAAAAACTTCGATGAATGGCGATTTTAAAAAATCTAACAAAATATTTACTCGGTTATTGCAGCAACCTCGGTCATAGCAATCACCCTTGTTTTAATTAGTTGCGATATCATCGGAAGATGAAGAAAGGATTTTTAAAAAATTTAACAGTTGCTTATATGTATTTACTTAAGCATTTAACAAAAAAAATGTTGGTAGACCCAAAATATCTCTAGAATCAACGACTTAAACTAAATTTAGTGTTATATAATTAGACGTGGTACCAAGTAAGAATAATTGTGGAAAAAGTTATTAATTATATTTCATAAATCAGAAGAACTGAAATAAAATATTTGTCTGTTTGAATATTTTACGAACCGAAAATTAGATAGATAGATAAATAATTCGGTTGATTAACATTCGTTTATATACATATATAAAGTCGTGGTCAAACAATTAAGCCATCAATATATAGCAAAAGATTTCGTTAAAAATAAAGGAACTTAACACAATGATGAATTAATTTATTTATAGAAGTTCAGATGATATATTATTTTTAAAAAATATCTTTGAAAAACTTGTTACAATAATGACATGTTGTTTTAATCGATTTTGGAAGTGGACATGCAACTAAGCCATCTGCAATGATGTACGTTTATAAATAACTAACCCTATTGAGGGCAACTTTTTTACCTTCTGTGCAGCTAGTATTTATCCTTTCTGTTTTATTACTTCTGAGCATCTTTTTTGCATTGTATCTACAAGCAATGAACACTGGGCAAGAGTTATTTTTGACCACTATTCTTTAACAATGTTCCAAAGAGAAGCCTTATTCGTAGGTTTTCTAGACGCAACTGTTTTTTTATGATACCCCATAGATTTTCTGTGGGGCTTAGATCCGGGCTTTTAGCAGACCACTTTAGGACTTGGATTGAATTTGATTCAAACCAGGATTTAACGACCTGAGAGCAATGTTTCTGGTCGTTTTCTAGTTGAAATATCCAGGCTAACGGTAAATTGTCAGCATAATCCATATTTAAATGATTGTTCAAAATGTCCTTGTACATTTCTCCTGTCATATTTCCATGAATTTACACCAATGGACCAACTCCTGATGATGTAAAACATCCCGAAACCATCACGGAAAACCCTTTATGTTTTACAGTTTTTTGTGTATTTCGGGTCCAATTATTTCAATGGAGGTTGCGTCACATACTGTCTTCGTCACTGCCAAAAACGCTGAACTTGGATTCGTCGCTCCACACGACCAAATTCCAAAAATGTTGACTTTTATAAAGGTGTTCTTTAGCAAACCTTATTCTACGAGCAATATTTTTGTATGACAGGTTGGGCTTACGTCTAGCGAGGAAGTTATTTTAATGGGTCGGATTTGTCAAATTGAAAATTTTGACATTTGTCGACGTTTCAATAAAAGACTTTTAGAAAGATTTCTGTGCGTGCGTGTGTACGTACGTCGGTACGTCCGTACGTTCTCGTTCGTCGAAAGCTAAAAAAGGCAGCATTCTTTGAAGCTGAACCCAAGAGATTACCGTTTTGTAACAAGGGAAAGGAGTTTTGGAACCTGGCAAAGCAGCTGAACGAAAAAAAGTTTTCAACCCATTTTAGTAAAGCTTCTGATCAGCTGGCAGATCACTTTCAGAGTTTATTAAATCCAACAGAAGGGACATTTGTTTTTCAATAAGCTTCCTCGGTTTTTAGAAATGAAACTCTTGGTGCTGCAATAAGATAGCAAGAAGTGATTTCAGCTGTAATGAAACTTAAAGAGGCTTGAATGGCATATCAGCAGAATTTTATAAGTATGGCACATCAGAGCTAATCAACCGACTGACAACTATAATCGGGAGTCAGACAGGGCTGTACATTGCGTCCGCCTTGTTTATTAAAGATCTTACAAATTTCTTACCAGGTGGTATAGACTTCGCCGGACAAAAAATAAAAGCATTGCTGTTTGCGGACGACATTATTCTTTTGGCAGCATCACCTGAATCGTTGCAGTTAATCAACATTGTCAGCTTTAAGTCCAAAATTTTGATTTTTAGACGAGGAGGAGGCTGCAATTCGGCGAAAGAAAAATGGTTCTATAATGGAGGTCATTGAATTTGTCACGGAAATTAAATACCTTGCAATTCACTTAACGACAAATTTGAGCATGGAAATTAATCTAAGAGAGCAACTAGTTAAGGCTAAATGTGCAATTATTGAAATTTGGAAGAGATGTTTTTCTAACAAAAGTATAGCACATAGCAGCAAGTTCAAGATATTTGAAGCGGTTTCTGAATCTGTCATGTTTTACGCGGCACAAATTTGGGGAACGAAACAATGAGAAGCAGTTGAGAAACTTCTCCAATACTTTATTAAGCGAATTTTTAGAATGCCATCAAATGCATCCATCTATTTTATTATGTTGGAATCAGGATTATCACCTATGTTCATACGAATTCTTAGAATGCAAGTCGATTACATCTTAATTGTTATGAAGATGAGCAATTATAGGCTTTCGAAGACAGCAGCGCTTCAAGTAATACGAACCAAAACAAGTTGAAGTGCTGATTGGATAAATTTGGCAAGATAATGTGGAATGGAAACTAACCTTTTGTGTAATATTCAGGATGATCACTTCTGCAGGACATAAAACAACGAGGGAAATACTTGAATGACGCACAGGATCTTTATACAGGCAGGCATACTGTCAACTAAATCACAACGTGGAAGAGAGGAATTATTTTAGAGATGATAATAGCATTGTCGAAATTTCAATGATGGTTGAATTGAGATCACTTACCAATTATATGCTCATTGTGAAATTTAAAGAAAATGGAAGATGTTTTACACTTTGTGGAAGATGTCCAGTTCCTAAAGAAATAAAAAAGAATACTTTTGATACCGAAATACTGACGCAAAATCAAGCTACACTATTGCTTAAGAATATGAAAGTTAAAAACTTATATCTTCTCTATAGAAATATAATTATAAATGAAAGTTCTTAAATATATTATTGAGCTATGTTATTTTTTGTATGATTTGTCAACTAGGCAGACGGCAGTAAAGCCAGGCTTTTTGTTTTTAACTTGTTATTTTCAAATTGTAGAACAATACATTTTTAAAAATATGTTTTATATATTTTTTCAATACAAAATCTTGAACATTTTAACCATTTCGTAAAATCCTTAAGTTGATTATTATAAAAATTAACCAGTTGATAAATAAAATTAATACAAAGAAATCAGTCAATCATACTAATATTATAAATGCGAATGTAAGTTTGTTTGTTACGCTTTCACGCAAAAACTACTTAACCGATCATCATGAAACTTTGCACTCTTCTTTCTCGACGCACCAGGAGGAACTGGAAAAACGGTTCTGCTTAACTTATTATTAATGTCCGTCAGAAAAGACCAAAAAATAGCAGTTGCTGTAGCTTCGTCAGGTATTGCCGCGACGCTATTAAAGGGCGGTTGTACGGCACATTTCGTTTTAAAATTACCATTGAATTTGGCACAGGAAGATTCGCCCATCTGTAATTTTAGTAAAAATAGTTCACGAGGTAGGATGCTGCGAGAATACAAGCTTTTAGTGTGGGATGAAAGTACAATGTCTCACAAGAAGGCTATAGAAGCTTTAAACCGGACCCTCCAGGACTTGCGAGATAGTACAGATATAATTGGAGGCATGGTAGTTTTATTGGCTATTGATTTCCGTTAAACCCTCCCAGTGATTCAAAGGGGGACACCAGCAGATGAAATTCAAGCGTGCATTAAATCATCAATCTTATGGCCGACAGTTGAAAAACTCCGCCTGAAAACGAATATGAGAGTGCATCTTCATAATGACGTGGATTCAGGAATATTGGTGATGATTGTTTAGACGTTGACGCTGAAGGCTACATATCGCTGTCAAGAGAATTTTGTAATTAAGTAGAAAGTGATGTGGATCTCATTGCTAATGTTTTTCCGGAATTGCAACAAAATTTGTGTAGAGATCAGTGGTTATGTGCAAGAGCAATATTAGCACCAAGAAATGAAATTGTAAATAGGATCAACACTGACATTTTAAACGAGGTTCAAGGAGAAATGAAGGAATATTTGTCAATGGATAAAATTATGGATACGGAACTAAGTACTTCATATCCTGTGGAGTTTTTAAATTCACTTGAACTATCGGGTGTACAGTCACATAAACTTCAATTGAAACTAAATGTAACAGTAATGCTTATGCGAAATCTAGATGCTCCTCGGCTATGTAATGGAACAAAGCTTCGGATAACAAAATTGGGAGAGAACATATGTACATGGTGCTACTATTTTAACAGGTGTCGGTAAGAAGAATAGTGTTGTAATACCTCGGATACCAATTATTCCCACTGACCTTCCATTCCAATTTAAAAGGGTTCAGTTTCCCGTCAAGCTTAGCTTTGCTGTTACTATAAACAAGGCACAAGGACAAACATTACAGGTAGCAGGAATGCATTTAGAAAACCCATGCTTCTCTCATGGTCAACTTTAGGTAGCCTGTTCACGTGTATCTAATGCCCGGAATTTACACATATTTGCACCCGAAGGGAAAACTTATATCATTGTCTATAAAAATATCTTAAATTAATACTTTGTATTCTTTTTTTAAATTGTTAGAATTCAGAATTATTTATTTTTGTTACGGTGAAATATATTTCAATTTTGAAACTTCATTGTCTGTAGTAATTTTTAAAAATTGCTGATCTCAGCCAAGCAATAAAATTTAGTTATTATATTGACTCATTTCTATTATTATACCCTTACCCTTTATCTTTCATACTTATTTAATTTCTCCACTGCGGGCGAAGCCGCGGGTAAAAAGCTAGTTAATTTATATTTTTGATATCTCAAAATCGTTGAAGAATTGAAATGAAATTTATTTTTTATATATGTTCGCCCCTGTAACATTATTATTGGAAATTTTCTGTTTAGCAACTACACATAGCAATATTTACAGAATCAGTTCTTTTATTCATCCATTACTGACAACTTTACTCGCACACAAGAATGGTTGAGAGTTGTAAGGCACTAGGCCCTAGTTCCCAACGGACTGTTGCACCAGCCAATTTATTTTTGTTTAGTTCTTTTAGTCGGTGGAAAACAAATTCAATTACATTATTAAAATCGGTTTAATCGAAAATATTCTCACTCTCTACAGCAAAACTTTTACTATTTTTTATAAAAATATTTGTTTGTGAATTAACCTTTTACTTTTTTTATTTTACAGGTAAATAAAATAATTCCTTGAAATGAAGGCAAAAAATATGTACAAAATTTTCATCAGTATTCAGGTATTTAGACATGAACACATTTATGTAAGTAAGTCAACAAAATTGTAGTATTGATAAATGAAGAATATAATAGGAGCTATGTATGTTTCTAACTTCATTATAAACAAATTTATATTCAAAAAAGAGGCTGGGATGCGACCCACACTGATAACTTCCCATCCCGTTTGTCGATTTGGCTTGCTTAAAAGTTTGTCTATATGTACTCGTATCAATTTTTACCAAATTTGCGTACTACTTTTTGTAGATTTTATTTTTTTATGAAAAAACGGACAATTGGATTTTTATATATAAAAAGTACTGAATATCGAAAACAATATTTTCTGTGAAATAAAATAAGTTTGAAGCCAATATTTTTAATTTTTGAATCGAAAGTAAATTTTTAAAGTAAAGTTTTAGTATTTTTTTTTTTAGAGTTTATTTTTTGTAAAAAAACTGTCAATTCGATTTTTTTTAAAATTTTATCGAGTGTTGAAAACAATATTTCTTAAAAGATAAAATTAGTTTGAAGCCGAAAATCAACTTTTACCAGCTTTTGTTAAATTTTGTTTTAGGTTTTTAATTTTTTGTACAAAAACTGTCAATTCGATTTTTTTCAAAATTTGTTCTAATGTTGAAAAAAATATTTCTTATAAGTAAAAATTAGTTTGAAGCTATTACCTCAAAGTTTTGAAAAGATATTTGAGTCGAAAATCACATTTTACCAACTTTTGTTAATTTTTTTCGGTTTTCAATTTTTTGTAAAAAAACTGTTAATTCGATTTTTTTTTTTCAATATTTTACTGAATGTTGACAACAATATTTTTTGAAAGATAAAAGTAAATTAAAGCCAATATCTCAAAGTTTTAAAAAGATATTTGAGTCGAAAATCAATTTTTACCAACTTTTGTAAATTTTTTTTAGGTTTTTAATTTTTTGTAAAAAAAACTTCGATTTGTCTCAACATTTTTCAGAATGTTGAAAACAATATTTCTTATAAGATAAAATAAGTTTGAAGCCTAAATTTTAAGTTTTTGAAAAGATATTATAATCGATATTCAATATTTACCAATTTTGAGTAATGTTTTTTTCAGATTTTTATTTTTAATAAAAAAAAACTGTCTATTTGATTTTTTTCAAAATTTTATCAGATGTCAAAAACATTATTCTTCGTTGCACAAAATTGTTTTGGAGATGAAATAATATTTAAGGCGTACAATTTTGGAGGTGACAAATTTTTTTTCTGTTTTTTTTGATTTATAAAAAAACCATTAAATGGATTTTTTTCAAAAATATACTTCTTTGATATCACGTTACAATATATTATATACAATTTAAATAAAGTCTCTAGCGTTTTTGGTTCGTAAGATATTTAGGGTTAACCAAAATTTTCACCTATTTTTCAAACTGCTATGGTAAAAAACCACCCACGCAATTTTCTTGAGAGCCCTTTCTGCATCTTTCTGCCTTATTATCTGTGTAACAAAATTTATTTGAAATCGATATCTCTTCTGGTTCTTGAGGTATGGACGACGAAAAAAAACGTCGCGAACGTACGGACTCAAAAACGTACGTACACACGCACGCACAGACATCTTTCGAAAAACTTTTAATTTCGACTCTAGGGACCTTGAAACGTCGAGAAATGTCAAAATTTTCAATTTGACATATCGGACCCATTACAATAACTTCCTATGGGAAGTTAATAAATAAAAACATTTAGCCCAAGCCCATAACCCAAGCAGCTACAAAAGTTGTGTGCACACTAAAGAAACATTTCAGGAAACATTGCTTAAAAACGTTAATGAAATGTTCCCCATTTATTAAAAAAAAAAAATCAGAAACTTTGTAAAAAGCTTTCAAGAATGTTTTTGAAACATTTCAGAAATGTTTCACTGTTTCTCAAATGTTACTAAAATATTTCTTTAAGAAATGTTTCAAAAATGTTTTTTTTTGTCTAGACACCTTAAGAAACAAGGTTCAAACCGCCTTATGAACACGTTCTCTTAGGAGATTCACTCTTGAACTAAAACCTCCTCCAACACCTTAGTTTTTTAAAATTATCAATACAATTATTTTCCAAGAAATCGAATGTTGGCAATTCCAAGATTCTTGTGGAGATCTTCGTTTCTAATATACGATACATAATAATTATTGATTTATAATTTGTTGTCACAACAAATTATTAAGGATCCAGATTTAAGACTAATAACAATTTATCTTCAATAGAATTGTGAAATTTCACTCGAAGAATTGAATGTTATTGATTTTCTATCAAAGGGGTGTGGTATACTCCCACCTTAAAATTAATTAAAATCGATTATATAGATGAAGTTGTATAAAATATATTTCTGTATCAGATTATTTTGATCACTTAAAGTTTGTCCAGAATAAATAAAACATTTTTGAGAAATTTCAGAAACATTTAACACATATTTAAAAAACACTTAAGAACCATTCCAGAAACAGACAAAAATTTCTGAAATGTTCCTTTAATGTTTTCTTTGGTCTCTAGTGAAACATTTCTGAAATATTTAAAAAAAACTTTTCTCTGATTTTCATTCTGAATGGGAAACTTTATTTGTTTCCACATTATTAACACAGGTCACAGGAAAGTTCGTTAATGGTTACTAATAGAAATATAAAATGTCAGGCAGCGAGCATCCAATTGAAAAAAAAACATTAAAACAAAATAGTTATGTGAGATCCGGTTGAGGAAAACATTGAAAATAAAACTAAAAAAGCTAATAATGTGTCCTAAATTTCTAAAAATATATAAAATTTTGTACAAAAATATATAAATTTTGTTGCAAACTCGAAGAAACTGGAAACATAAATGAGAAACAAAAACAAATTCATAAATGTTTTCCAAAGCGTCCACACCAACAAAATCAAATGTCAGATAACTGTCTGCAATGTTCCTGAAGAAACGTTCTAAAATATTAGATATTCATCAGCTCGGAATATTTTCATACAATTTTAAAGTTTCTCTCAGTTTTTGAAGTAAAAAAGAGGATTTTCAACCCCGTATGATGTGGCTAAGTAAAAGAAAATACTCATTGGTAGATACTTTAATCCAAGTTCCTCGTATAGATTCATAGATACAATGACGTGTATGTAAAAGTTATGACTCTTCAACTTATAACAGTTTGTGCATCAAATTCATTATCATTGTTCAAGAAGAGGAGGAGTGTGCAGGAGCATATCTATTTGTGTATAAAAATAATTCATCATCATAGCACACAACTAAATGCATAAAAGTTCCCTACCTACAATCCTTTATACGCATATACGTGCATCTATAATACGTTGGTCTACACTATGGCACGCACGCACGCACAACAAAAAGTGTATTTTCTGTGCTTGCAGCCAGCCTGCCCACCTTCGTTAAGCTTCACCCACTTAAAGGCTCCTATATATAGCCTAAAGTCCTAAACCCTCTATACTATGCCATATACTATGTTTATAAGTACACCCGTTTTTTGTGGTCTTGAGGAAAGTAGAGGCAAAGTTGGCGCTACAGTACATCCAATTCGTTGTCTCTGTTCAAATCCGAAGCGTATGACAGTCGCTGTCATCATCATGGCTGACGTTTTTCGTTGTCGTCATCGGAATCGTCATCATCATTGCACTGTCGTCATTAGGCTGCACGCCGCCGGATGAACTCGCTCTTGAAAGCTGCGTTTCAATTTTGTTGTATTTTTGTTTGTGCCTTCTTCAAATGCAATCAGAGAAAAATTTTGTCGAGGAGGACGCAAAGGACGTCGCCGTTGTCGTTGACGACCACGATAACTATACAACGATGACGATGATGATGATGACGATCACGACGACACGACAAAAATGTCCAAAAAGGGGTGTGGCCCACAGATAAACCCATTTATAAAGACAGTAAGCGCAGAGTAAGAAGGTATGTAGCTTTGTACAGCTTAACGTAAGCTACAATACTTGTTTTCATTATGAGTGAGTATCTTTTTTTTTAATTCTTTGTACATTTTGACTATTGTTGAGGTTTTTCTATTTCTATTTTGTGGAAATTCCGTTACGTGTAAAAGACAACTCGAGCTCTAGGGCGTATACGCAACCTTTCTGAAGACGAACGAACAAACGATGAAAACTAAGGCACAATGACTACGACGACAAGGAAGTTATAGGCAAAGCATGAACCTAACCAAAATCAACAACAACAACAGCAGCAATACAAAAATAGTAGCACACAGAACAAAAAGCACTAAAAGTATCTACAGCCATGGCCAAAGTAATAAAACCAATTGAAGAAAATATTTTAGTTAAAAACAAATTGTTTTGGTAGAATTTTTAAAGGAGGATTTATTTCGGTAATTTAGAGCATGTCTCCATTAAGGATTTGGTAGATCCGAGTTGGGGGAAGAAAACTCAGTTCGAAATAGAGCCTTCGAATCTCCTGGAGTAGAGGATACGATTCAAAGAAGTGTGTGATGTCTTCTGGTTCTCCGCTGTTACAAATACTACAGATTTGTAGAAGATCAGTTCGATGCGGCACTAAAGTTAAGATTCAGTATTTCGACTTGGGCTCTAAATATGTAACTAATAGCCTCAGAAGAAAACTCGTTAGTGAAATAATTATCCTGTGATCTTATTTGGTGGTTGAGGTTTCTGTACACATTTCTTGATAAAGTTGTTGAGGCTCTTGAAAGATGTTCACTGAAGATATGTTCATCAGTTCTGGCGATCAGAGTATTGAACATGGTGTGCCATTGATTCAAATTAGACTCCAAAAAGAATAGATTACTGCCATTTGAAGAAGCTACCCTCCTCATAACTTTCAATATGTAGTCTGAGTTGGTTTTAAGGTTCGTAATGTAAAACGGTGTTATGCCAGATAGCTACATATAGCGTTTGAAGAAATACCTTTGCACGGCTTTAAACTCCTCCAGTTGTAAAAAAAGTTCCGTACCGTAGCACATGCAGCAGTTCACAGTTGCTTGAAAAACACAATATATAGATTTAAGATCGATTTTTTGGTTAGAAAAAAACTAAGGCCACATCAAGTTTAGAGGTACTTTGGCTAAGTTGCTTTTTTTTCACGATTTTCGAAACATTAAGATTGTATGACAGCAAAACTACAAGATATTTTAAATAATGAACAAGCTCAATAGGCGCGTTTGTTAGGGACCAGTGTTCTTCTGCGAATCTTCTTCTCTGACGCTGTTATAAAATCATTATGTTTGTCTTGCTAGTATTAACACAGAGACTCCAGGATTCACAAAATATATTAAACTTGTTGATTTTCAGCTGAAGGATAGATGGATTGTCAGCCAGTAAAACTTAGTCGTCGGCGTAGAGCAAAACTTTGATTTGTATACCGGCAAAGATTATTCCACCTGGAAGTACATTCCAAACGTCATCAATAAACAAGGAGAATAATATCGGGCTTAATATACACCCTTGTGGGACACCTGATGTTGTTACAAACTATTCAGAGAATTTAGTTCCGTCCTACACTGATGCAGTAGATGAGGCAAGAAGTAAAACATTGAGAATTTACGTAAAATACCTTACGATGACAATTTGTACATCAAGGCATTTCTATTTACATTGTCAAAGGCTGCTTCAAAATCAACAAAACAGGCGTATAATTTCTTTTTCCGCTCAGAGCGAATATATCTTGCGTTGTGAAACCTGACCGAAATCCTGCCTGACATGGTGAGTCAGTTGTTGTTACTCAATCCATTCCGTCAACCCTTCATAAAGAATTGAAGTTAGAACCTTTCTTAGCGAGTTGAGAATCGAGATTCCTCTATAGTTCTCTGGTTGATTGGAATCTTTTTTATGAAGATTGTGATTATTATCGCTTTGTTGAAATTGGTTAAAAAAAAAAGAAGAGTTTATTGAAATATGCCAGAAGATGATTTTTAAACTGTTCCGTACTATTCTTGTAGAATTCAATCGGAATGCCATCCATGCAAGAAGTCTTGTTATTTTTCATTTTACTCAGAGTAGTTCCAAGCTCAAGTCGAGTAATAGAATTATCCAGTTCGCAGATAGTGACATTGAGTTTTTAAATGAGCTGCTAGTGGCTCAAATTCGAGCGTAGTCACCATGCTTCTATCACAACCACCCAGCTCACGAACACTGTTCCAGAAAGCCTTCGAGTTGTTACAATTTGCCAGTTCTTTGGCAACATTGTTTACGTAGTTGTTGTTAATATGAAAATAAATGTTTTTAAAAATTAGAGCGTTTGTAGATCTGAACAACTTAAGTTAAACAAATAAAAGTTTACGGAGTTTCACACAATCATTATCAAACCTTTTCTTCTTTGGTGTACAAGCATGATTTTCAATGTTGTTACTGCAAGCGAATGGTGCTGATGACTTGATAACTCTTGTAATATGTTAATCATAGCTTTTTAGACTGTTATATTGACACGAGGGAATAGTGCTGATGTTACGGATTAGTAATGATTTTTATAGATCGGCGCAATTCTCTTTCCATCTCAATTTTAAAAAGTTAATTGTCTCAGTACAATCTCATCAGAAACTTGAACCTTTACTTTAAATATTTTTGTAATAATAATTTATTTCAGAATCACGAAGCATGACTTTTGGAAATCTTTTTAGCTTGGTTTTGGAATATAATATCCCTCAAATGAGCACCAGCTTTAAGCTCAACAAAGCAGTCTTTATCTAGCGAGTTTTTATAACACTTAGTACTCGTAGGACATTTGGGCTTTATGTCCGAATGGACGTCTTAAGAAATGAAACAGTAGTGTATTTGTTTACGTTAACCTTACTGTTCAAATAACCCCACAGAATGTAAATTAAAGGCGGAATTTTTGAATATAATCACTTTATTTGCACGATTGTAGAACCACCTGGCTTAAGCTTTTGAATTTGTGTAGAAACAGCTGCAATGCATTTCTAACAACTTCTTGCATTGACCAAAGTGCTATTCTTCACAACACTTGTAGAAATGTGACCCCACTTGATTTAGATCGATCATTAAAATAAACTATAGTGATTATTTTGAACATAAAATTCAATTAGATTGGTGTTGTCGCTAATTTTTTAAATTTTCTTAGTTTGTTTTTAACTACCAAAAAAATGGAAGAATTTTTTGATCCATTCTGTACAATGTACATTCTGTAGGGTGCATTTCTTGGTTGACTGTGTGTCCAAATTGGATGTTTTTAAATGCTATATGTATTGGTTTGAGCTTATGATTGAAGACAGTCTACATACAATTTCAAACAAAGTGATGGCTAACTCTTTTTCCTTGTGGGAGCACAAAAGGTTTATGAATACCGTTATAATGGTTAATACTTTAAATATTTAGAAAAGGAGAATTTGATAACAAAAGAGATATCGGTGCACATTGCAATGAGTGAAAAATATTGATCCTGTTAAAGCATTTCACATTCGTGTAGTGCGGCAAAAAAGAGTTACAGTAGTTACAGAGTAACCAAAAGACTCAAACCCGTAAATGAGGCTCCAGCCCAGATGTGGAAATAATACTCGAGTCTTAGACGAACTAAAGCTTTTTAAATTATAGCCACATCAAAAGGGGTACACATATTTTTGCATTGTCGAAGGATACCTAAACACCTATTAGCATTTTTGGCGATGTCAAAAATGTTATCACTATATAAGAGATGGTTTGTTATGCACAATCCTAGAACTAAAAGTTGTTAAGCCTCTTTGATGCAAGTGCCACCCATAAATAGTAGCATTGGGGGATAGTACGCTTTTGCGACAGGAGTAGCATTCAGTTTTCGAAGCTTTCAGTTCTACACGGTTATTGATTCCCCATTGAACAATGCTTTTAAGATCAGAATTGAATGAATAGGAAAAGCTAATGGTACTTTCATTAGCGAAATAATTTTGTGTGTTAGAAGTTTCGGACAAAAAATCATTTACAAAAATAAAGAAGATTGTCGGAGACAAAACGGAACCCTGTGGCACCCTAGAGTTTATTTTGTGAATATCAGATTTGAATCTGTTCAGTACTACATACGTAAATGAAGATTCTTCAATATCAAATGCACTCATTTATGGTGAGAGAGCTTGATGCCAAGCTCTATCCAATTCTTTTGAAATATCAGTTACAATAACCTTACTTCTTCCAAAACAATGTGAAGAGTTGTTTCACTGTTCGGTGAGTTCAGTGGACCTATTGCTACGATGGCCATACTGCCAGTCATTAAGAAGCTTCTGTTCTTCAAAATATTTTTCAAGCTGATATTTTTACATGAGCTTGGAAAAAAGGAACATATTTGACAAATGGTATTTTACATGGAAGAGACCTGTAAAGGAGAGACGGAAAAGCTCACGCAATGGCTTTGGTACCGTTTAAGAAAACATCTTAAGAAAAAAAGGATGGATTCTAACCAGGCCAGCGGATTTGTCTAGGTTTCTTAGTAATTACTTAACGAGTGCGAAAGAAGATTCATCCCAAAGACTCGTTTATGGTTCCAAGTATGAAAAACTTTCTAAAAATAGCTATTTTAAGCTTAAGTTCAAAAAAATAAAAACAAGTGAAATGTTTTGACTACACTTATTGTTTTCTTAAGTTTGATTAGTGCCACACTTTTATGAAGAATTATCACTTGCTGAAAATAGACAAATAACGAGACTCCCTTCATTGCGTAGCTTGAAATTATAGCCACATAGAAATATCGGTGAAATAATAATAAGAAAAGAACCTCGATAGACGCTCTGATAGAAATAAGTGACGTAATAACATACTAAGCGAAGGTATCGAAAATCCCGAAAACATTTTCACAAAACCCGTGTTTCTTTTAATTTTATGATTTCTAAGTATTGAATGTTCTAAGTTCAATGTATTTGAAAATTTAAGCGTCCTTTACTTAAATAATTGTGCCTCTTAAGTGCGCAAAAGAAAATTTCTGATATTTGGTGTTAATTCTATTTGCAAGGTGAAATATTGTCGAAATCATTTATCTCTTTCATTAAACTTTATTTCTTAATAATGATTCGGCGTCATTTCAAAACATTGTAATCAGAAAATTGTTGCAAACACCGAAACACTATCATTTAAGTTATAAGTAATGTATAGTGAAAAATATCATGCAAATTCGTATTGCGAAAGAATGCGGTGATCGTTTTTTGGAGGATTCGAAAAACTACCCGTTTTCAACATTACTTATATATTTGTTCATTATATTTTAAAAACTTGATGTTAAAACTGTCCCTAAAATGATTTAAAATATTAATTTTCCAATGCATGCATTATAAGGAAACAAAAATTAAATTTCAGTGACTTAATTAAATATGACCACAACTGTATACACACTACTACTGCAGGAAAAGGGGTCTTTGAACTGTATACTTTCATTTTATATCATTTTCTTTAGGTTCTTGTGTTCTATGAAAAAAGTTCCTGAAACAAACCCCGATTCCGATATACCACGAGTACAACACGAAGCAGAAACCTAAAGGAGAACAAAAATATTGATTTGTCCTCCGAATCCGAAACTTTACTCGTTTTATTTTTGTATTTTTAATTCTCTGGAGGCCGAAACGACGAGCGACCGACGCACTACCCAACCGACACGATGATGGGAGGGTTTTCCATTCAAGAAGGCGCGTGTTGATTGAACTAAGAATCTATAAGATTTTCGTTTTAAGCATTCGATGGATGGATGTATACGAGTTGCGAGTATGGAAAATTTAGTATTGAGCGTTTTTTATTCATGCTCGCGACATCAATTAATCATGAAATCAATTTGTTTGATTCATTGGAATGCGCTGAGCGCTTCACTGATGCTTCGTGGTATTTTTGTTTTTGTATTTATCTCTGTTTCAAAATCGCTCGTAACGCTCGTACCTCGTAACCATAAGCAAAAACCAATAACCATACATTAGTGAATTATTTGCAAATGTAGTCTTTGAGTCTTTGATTATGATAATTTTCTTCATTATCATTGATTATGTACTTTAAAAGTCAGAATTATTGAAGTAAAACTAATATTTTTATACATTAAAAAACATTGAAGTGTAAATTTTATAAATTTAATTAAAATTATCATTAAAAAGGCGTTGGTGGGATTCGTTCTGGTAATTGGTTAAATTTTCTTAGAAAAATGTTTCCAAGTTTTTTAGTTAAACTTAAAACAGTACAAAGTGACTTTTTGGAAAAAGAAAACATTATTTTTAAGGTTTTTAAAATACAGTTCGCTTATAACCCTGATACTGGGGCTATCCACCTACGTAGAATAAATCAGAAGAATTAGCTTAAAGGTTATTTCGTAATTCGTGCCTCGTTACCAATCAATGCTTAAAACGAAAAATCGATACAAATAATTAAGAATAATATTTTGTTGTTATACAAATATTGCTTAAAATTTAAGTTTTCTCTTTTTATTAAAGCCTAGTACGCTGCTGATGCGAAACGAAATTTCCCCTACAAAAATGACATGACGAAATCATAAACGAAAAATTTCGCTGTGCTTTTCGTTTTTCAGTACGCTGCTGAACAACGAAATGTGTCATTTTAGTGGATAGCTGTACTAGATTTTTTAGTACAATTCTCCACTCTTTTCGTTCTCAATTTAATTGCCCGGTATATTAATTGCTTGCGAAATTTTGACGTTTAATTTATTTATTGGAAAAAATTGTTTACAAATCAAAATTGAAAATTGTTTGCTCGTGACTTTCGGTGTTTTGGTTTTTTGTTTTCCACAGCTGACAGAACTCTACACAAATATTTTTCCGTTGTGGTTTTCGTTTTAATTTCGCTCTACACTTGGAGACCACCGAAAAATTTCGTTTCGAATCAGCAGCGTACTAGGCTTAAAGCTACGTATCAAGAAATTTGTTTACTTTAATTCTTGACACATTATTATCGAAACTTGATGATATGTTTTTTGAAATGGGGTTGTAGGTAGGGCTTTTTTAGCGCGGGTAGATTTTTGGCACTCTGTGGCGGCCATTTTGTTTTGGTGACATCTGTCAAATATTTCGTTTATTATTCAGTCAGAATGTTCCGAGATCCAGAGAATATAAAAAGACCAATATTTATTGTAAAAGAAGTATTTTACTGTTTGAAGTTTAAAAAAAGACTAATTATATTTTACAAATTAAAGAAAACTTGAATCAAAAAGTAAACTGAGATTAATGTATTTTCGAATAAATTATTGAGAGTAGCTTTATACAAAGTACCTGCAAATTAACGCGCCTCTTAATTTAATAGAAACTATAAATTGAAGTTAAATCATAAGTAGGTACATTTATCGAACAAAATCAAGAAAAGAAAAACTAAACTAATGCCCATGTTCTGCATTTCACTAATTGTGAATACACTTTGCGAAAATGAATTTGGGTGTTCCACAATTCGTTATCGTGAATGGGATTTTCGAACATGGAAATGGATGTTTTGTATTTCGGTTTGTTCCATTTTTCGAACGCATTCAAATCACATTTTTTAATTTTGTGAATTGATCTTTGAAAGCTTCCTTCGGCTAGAAATCGGAGGATTGCAGCAAGTTTTGAATTGTAGAAGGTATTATTAAAGGTTCTATTTCCCTTAGAACATATAAAAAAGCGTCTTTGCTTAATCTAAAATAACTTAATTTTTCAGAACAATTCTACATAATTTTCACACACGTAAAATGTGTCAGCAAATCCAATACATTTTTTTCTTTATTATTTTATCTCTTGAATTCTTCTTCCTTTTTTCACTTAAAATTGATAATAATATTGCATCCATCTTCAAAACAGCAAACATTTTACTTCAGAAACAAAATAAAAATGTATGATTCTTCAGTTCTGACAGTTCGAAGCATTTTCGAAGTTTTCGAATTCGATCGAATTGAAGAACATGCAATTTCATATCACGTGAAATGGAAAAGTGATTTCAATTCACTTTCGATCGAAATTCGGAACATGGGCGTAAATTTAAACCTCTACGATGACGTCAGCAAGTTGATCTTCAGTTGGTTTTTGTTCTAGTCGAATAACGCCCTTTGAAATTTCATCTCGAATAAAATGGTATTTGACGTCTAAATGCTTCATTCGTTTTCTCTCCTTGGAATCTTCAGCAATTTTAATACAGGAATTATTATCTTCATATATGAATACTGCAATCGTGCATTCTACATTCAGTTCATTCAGCATCTTTCGAATCCATTTGAGTTGACATACTGCTTCAGTTAGGGCAATCAACTCAGCTTCTATTGATGACAAACTTACTGTTGATTGCTTCTTTGAGGCCCAGTTCACGGTATTTCCAAATAACTTGAACACGTATTCTGAAGTAGATTTCCGGTAATTTTTATCTCCTCCCCAGTCAGCGTCACAGAAACACACCAGGGTCTCGGCAGTATTTTCTTTTCGGTAAATCATTCTCAAGACGATTGTTCCACGAATGTAGCGTAAAATGTATCCAGTTGCAGCACATAAGTCCGGCCTTGTGGTAACAGTTGCGTATTTCAAGCAACCAATCAATTCGCGGTGGGGGTGATTTGTACATCTTTCCTTGTCACCATCATCGATGTGCAGACCCTTTTCCATGGGAGTAGCTTTAGGCTTGCAGTCTTTCAATTTGAATTTATGCAACACTTTCTCCAAGTATTGCCGTTGACTTAGTTCAATGGTTCCATCTTCGATGTTTTGCTGGATGTGCGTTCCCAGAAAACTACTTGCTCTACCCATGTCATTCATGTCAAATTCGTTTGACAACAGCTGCTTTATGATGATAATCATTTGAATATTTTGACAAGACAGCAATATGTCATCGACATGCAGCAGGACTTAGAAATTGCTTCCGTTTTGGTCCTTGACTTACAAGCATTGATCTGACTTACATCGCCTGAATCCAATTCTAACCATGAAACTTTCTCATTCCAGGCTCAGGACGCTTGCTTCAACCCATACAAACCCTAATTGGGCTTGCAGATTTTATTTCCAAATTCAATACCTTCCGGTAACTCCATATAAATGTCTTCGGACAGTTCACCATTCAAAAACGAACTTTTTACATCCATCTGGCGAATATAGATGCCCTTCTCATTTGCAAATTGGAAGCAATATTTTTAATGTTACCAACTGTGCAACTGGCGCATACGTTTCGGTATAATCGAAACCAGGTTTTTGGTTAAACCCTCTGGCCACCAAACGAGCTTTGTATTGTTCAATTTTCCCATCTGCTTTGCGTTTCAATCGAAATACCCATTAGCTGGTTATGGCTTTTTGATTCTTTGGCAAATTACAAATAGTCCAAGTTGAATTATGTATCAATGATTGGTACTCACTTTTTATGGCATTTTCTCAGTTCTGGGTTCTTAGGTCATCTTTGACGTACTCTTTGGCACTAAAAGAAAAGTTGTCTGATTCAGCTGAATAAGTGCAAAAACCAAGTGGCTCAAGTTCTCTTCGCGTACGTTCGCTTCTTCGTTGCACATTTGATTCGAGGTCTTCAACACTATTTTCGCTTCCGCTGGTACTGTTGTTACCCATGTCGTTTTCTTCGACATCGTGGATTCTTTCAATGTGGTTACCAGCCCAATCCAAATTAGAGCAGTGGACTATTCCATCAACGCCGTCAACAGCTAGATATTCTAGAGTTTCATCATTTTTGTTATCACCAAATCGTTCCGCCTCTGAAGTCGATATTTCTGTTATCTTCGGCCTTCTCAACACTGAATCTTCATTGAACGTAATGTGTCGACCAATAAGCTGATATGAACCAATCGATGAATCATACCCTAGCATCAGACATTTGTTCGACTTGCATTCAAATTTCGATCGCTTATCTTTTGGTACGAAATTGAAGCATTCTGAACCGAAAATTCTTAAATGGGGCAGATCTGGTTTTCTTCCGAACCAAATCTCAGCAGGTGTCTGCTTTATAAATTGCTTCCCAACAGCACTCGTTGGCGATCAATTCTGCTGCAAGAATCGCTTCGTTCCAGAATTTTTGATCCAAACCACTTGCCACCAGCATAGTTGTAGCTTTTTCTTGAAGTGTCCTATTCAATCTCTCAGACACAGAGTTCATCTCTGGATTGACAGTAAGCATCATTTGAATACTCTTACAGACTTACAGAACTGTCCAAACTAATTTGAAGTAGGTATATTCTCCACCGTTGTCAGCTCTCAGCTTCGCAACTTTCTTGCAATGTAGTGCTTCAGCTATGGCTACGAATTCTTTCAACTTTTTAAGTACTTTACTTTTTCGTTGAATGCAGAATATCATTGAAGCTGAAGAATGTAGAATATCATTGAAGCAGTGAATGACACAAAATATCTGCTTCCATCATATGCCGACGTTGGCATAGGACCACAGACATCACTATGAATTAGTTCCAAAATGCGATTGGATCTAGTATTTTTGTTCCTTGGAAACGATGAACTTGTTTGTTTTCTAAAAACACAAGATTCGCAGATTGTTAATTCAGTGTCAACATTCACTTCTTCCAAACCTTTAGCCATCTGATGACTGACCATCTTCTTCAAATCATATGTATTCCAATGTGCTAATATGTAATGCCACAAAGATTGTGAATCATTTTTCTCACCTGAAATGCCAGCGAGTTTATTTTGTTCAACACGCAAATCTACTTCGTACAGCTTGCCTCTGGTACTTGCTTCAAACATAGGTGTTCCATCGATCGATGCATATGCCTCGTCGCCTTGAAAAACTATACGGTAACCCCTTTCTGTCAGACTTCGGCTAGACATCAAGCTGCATTTTAGATCCTTCACAAATAAAACGTTCTTCATAGTCTTTGGTGCGGAATCCTTATTATGAAACGTTTTAACAGAAATGTCACCAATTTCATCTTTCGTTGAATATTCGGTTAAAACATTCCGTCTTGTATTTTAGATACGTGTTTAACTCATATGGTATATCCTCGCATCTAGATCCACATTTAGTTTTTGAAGTATTCTGTTAAAACCTCTGCTTTGACTCTCGAGCAAGGGTTATTATGTTTTTTGCCAGCTTTAAATTGGCATAAGATTTCTGTCTCGCCCACTGATAATATGCCCCTTCCATTCAGCTGAGAAGTTATATTCGTAAGAGTTACACAAGTTGTCAAACTATCTAACATTAAATTAGTTTTGATTACAAGGACAAGTTTCGCCTAAGTTCCACACTAACTCCGGTAGAAGTTGATTCTCAGGTTCGACATACATAAGCATTTTGGTGGTGACCAAATTAAGAAGATAGTCCAACAAAAGATCTTAAGATCCAGCTTATAGTTTATCCATTCTTCTTTAACTAGAAAGTAGTTATATGCTGTCAAACAAGCGTTTCCTCTGAAAAAAAAACAGTGAACCGTCTTCAAAGGCTTTTGTTTGTCCGTTCAAAAAAACTGTGCGATTCACATCTATTGATTTCCTGTTGAATCTTAAACGAAATTTGGATGAAATTCCGACATTTTTGTTTCAAAGATTCTTGCGTTTCAGTCTCCCATAAATATCAGACAACTGGTGGTCTTATTTTGCATCACTTTGTCTTCCTCAAACGATGCATGAAAAAATGGCAGACTTAATGTTTTGACAAATGAATTTCATTGGTGATTTTGACAGCTGCTAAAATATATAACCATAAGAATTATCATTTTTTAGTTTTGATGTCTTCTTAAAGAAAAGAAGAATTTCAAGCCAATATCATGAATACAAAACTTTTTCGGGAATTCACAATGTTACAGTGTTTACAACATAAAGTCTGGAACATATCAGTAGAACATTTAAATAAATATATTTGATGGCGCAACAGTCCGTTGAGAACTAGGGCCTAGTCACTTACAACTCTCAACCATTCTTGTGTGCGAATACAGTTGTCAGGGATAGAGGGGACTTACAGTTTTAAATCCGAATACGAAGGGCTGATTTGAGAGAGCACTATTCAAGAATTACTCTTGGAGAATTTGTCAATTCCTCGCAAGAAGTAGTACTCGTGAAAAAAACTTTAGATGTCATAAGCAGGGATCGAACCCAAAATCTCTGGCATGACAGTTTACTTACCTTCATGCCACGGGTACAAAGGTTAATAAACCTTTTTTAGGAAAGAAATACTGTGCACACCTATCGCAAATTTCAACTTCAAAATGGATTGCCGATAAATATTGAAAATTTGTTCGTATTTTTAGAAGTCTAAAAAACTTTTTATCAAACAGCTGATTAAATATTAAACATTTACATTTATCAATTTTGTACAATCGGGATGAATGTTTTTAACGATGTTCAACAACTTGAAATTAGTTTATATGGATAAATCAAATTAAAACAGTTAAACTATTTTTTGAGATTTTAACTTCAGTGAAATGTTAAAAAATTTAATGATTCTAAAATCTTCAGCGAACTAATTTATTGGATCTCAGAAAAAATTTAATTTTTAAAAATGGGAAAGAATGTCGGAGATAAAACGGAGCCCTGTGGTACTCTAAAGTTTATTTTGTAAATATCAGATTTGAATCCGTTTAGTAGTACTTACATATTTATATTAAACGGTATAAAAGCTTATTTCTTATCCCACAAAGAAAAGATTCATGTCTATGAAATGCATGAATTTTCGATAAAGGATCTTATTTAACAATCTTTCTCCAATTTTTATGCTGAAAATTAATCATCGTTTCCATAATCTTGAAAAGAAGGGACGTTAGTGTATTTGGACGATGTTTAAAGGGAGACAAATGTTGTCTTCCATCCACTCGGAAAGAAATCTGTTAAGTAGGATAGATGAAAAAGCCTACAACGTACTTGTGTTGCCAGCGTTAAAGAACAACTTTTCAGAACAATAGCGAAGATTCTACCTGAGCCTGCGGATATGTAAATGTTAGTTTGAAATAAAAAATATCATGTTTTTAGTAAACCGGCCTGATTTATATTTTTGGCTGCTGGTGACGTTTACTTCTGCGAGTAGAGTAGTACTCCCGTTCTCGGGAGTAGATACTCTGTCCCTTTTTCCTGGTGTTCCTATTTCCTTTTCCAGATGTTCCTGCCACGGTATTGTACTTTTACTGCCTATTCGACTTATTCTTATCCACGCTCCTCTCCTCCCACTAACCCAGCAACAAACAAAATGGTTTTAAAATTAATGCAACTATTCCAGTTTCTGATATCTTCAAATTAAAATTTAAGGGTTAATATTGTCATTTTCAATTGTTTTAGTTGATCTTTTAGCTGTGAGCTGGAACTGAATGCAAATGCTCATAATTTTTCCTGTTTAAATAAACTTGCTATCAACTTATTTTATAAATAGTAATAATGAAGTTCAATGAACAAACATATAAATATTTGTGTAAATCTTTCTGGAAAAAAATTCGGAGTTGGTAATGCCAACCATAAGTCATAGTAAATGTCAAAGTGACAGTCTGCTTACTGGAATGCATAGTTGGTGACATCCGGTTTAGATTGTTCTCCTAATTCCTATTTCATAAAGAGTCATTACTGCATTTATGCCTTGCCTACATCTTTATACTTTAAAAATCTAGCATGTATAAAGAGCACCTTCTTTGGAAGGAAATACATTTTCCAAATAGATTTTTCCTTCCCTTGTACATACATAAAATAAAATAAAATATTTAAGACAAGAAAGAAGAAAAATATTTTTTGTAAACTTACATCAATTAAGTTGTAACTTTAAAAACCAATGAATTTCTTTCATTTTTGTGTTCTTTTAACAATCTTGAGAAAGACATTTCATTCTTTCTTAATCATCATCACTCTCTGTTATATGAGTATTAAAAAATAAAGAAAAACATGAATGGAAAGTGTTCTTCCCTATTCTGTCATCAGTTGTTGGGCGTTGTTGCTTCTTTTTTTCTTCTTTTCGATGTTTGCGCCACCAAAACAAAACAAAAAAACAACAGGAAAAAAACGAACTAAAAAAAGGGCAAATTAAATGGACTCGTGTTTACGTGATAATCATCACCCGTCTCTCTTGTATTAAAAAGAAAAGTCTTAAGTGTGTTGTGTGTATCTTACAAAATATGTTTTGAAGAAAAATACAAATAAAAACAAAACAAAAATACATAAAATAACGTTTAAGGCTTCATGTGAGGAGGGAACTTAAATTATTATTCTCCTGTGCACTTAAAGAAAAAAACATAAATTTAAAGGGTCGAGAGTGAAGTTGAAGCAACTGGTGGAACTTTAAATATATGTTTCCATGAAAGTGACATACAAAACGTCATTTGATGCTATAAACATTGCAAATAGTGACACATGTAATTTCCAATTTGTCATTTAGGAAGTTGTAGTCGTTTTCGAAAAAGTCAAATCAAACGCATCTTCATTCGTCAAGTGACACTTAATTTTTGACGTGTTGTGTGTGTTTTTTAGACTTGTGGTTTTCAAGAAGAAATTAAACGCATATTCATCATAATTTAATGTTATGACCAAGAATCAAGCTTTATTATGAAGATAATGGGGATAATGGTATGTCAGCAAAATTCTCTTTTAAAGTGTTAATTGTGTGCTTTCAAAAGCTACTTCACATAACCACACATAGAACCACGACGACGCGTGTTAATGCGCTCACCAAAACATTTCTTCACGAACCGAACCATTATTTTGGTAATCAATTTGCACGATCTGCAAACGTTGTTCAGGAGTTAGTATATTAAATATTAAATGGCCAGTTAAACTTTGTATAAATCAAGGTGACAGCTGTCAAAAAGACAAACTCTGAAAAACGTATTGCCAGATTGAAAACTACGCGTCTAAATATTACTTTAAATGTATGTTCTCAAACGTCAACTTTTGTAAATTGTCCTGCCAACACAATTGACGGTTAAACATCTTTCGTCAAACCGATATTTTCACTGACATAATCGCAACAATGAACTTTTTTTTTTGTAGTTAAGAGCAGTGCCGGAACTTTTAGACAAAAATAGTGTTTCATTTTTGGCTTTGCATGTTCAGAGCTTCAAGTTTTAACCCGAAGATGCTATAAACATTTCAAATAGTGAAAAATATCGATTTCATTTCGTGATTTATAATATGTTGGTATGTTTCGAAAACGTTAAATCAAACGCCACTTTAATCGTCAAGTTTTTTGACGTAAATGGTGTTCTTCTAGACCTGTTTGTTTTCAAGAAGAATTAAAAGCAACATACGTATTTTAATGTTAGGACCAAGAATTTAGATTCAATATAAGGATAAGGCTTTGTTATAATGTTTTAAATTTGATTTAGGACAAGTGGCCGCGTCGGCTGGCTAAAATAAATGTGCATTAATTAAGCCTGCATGTCAGCAATAACATGCACAATATTCTCTTCTTAGGCTTGAATTGTCTTAGGTATATCTGCGTACACAAGCCATGTCATAGAATAGCACACAAAATAATCCAGTGTCGCTAAATTGCTCGATCTTCGTGTTGACGAGAAAGGCCTAAGGCGCTAGATAATGCGTTCATCAAAAGATTCCTTTGCGAAATGTATTATTATTTCTATAATAAATATGAACGATTTGCAAACGATGTTCTGGAGTTAATCCATTCATAAAGAAAATTTCAAACCACACTGAACGTAAATCATTTGACACCTGTCAAAAAGACCAACTCCTAAGAAAAGTATTGCCAGATTGAAAACTACAAGTCTCATCCTTAAACGTCGTCGTGTGTAGTACTCGTAGCATGATGGTTGTGCGTACAACTGTCATGCCTGATGCCCCACCTAATTTAGTTATCTGAAGTCGTCTTTTGACGTATAATCATCTTTCGTTAAATCGATATTCTCACTAACATAGAGTTAGGCCGCAAATGGTGCTATCGTAAACATTAGCAAAATGCAAATATTAATTCCAATTTGACATTTCGAATAATTTCAAATGTCAATTAAGCGTCCCTTTATTCGTTAAGTAACTCTTTTATGTTACGCAAATAATCAAATTCATCATAAGTTCATTTAGCTGAAAATGCATTTGACATTTACACAATTGACGTTCGATAAATCGGCAAATCTGTATACTCCTTAACGTTAAGTAGTTGTAGAAATCGCAACATTAGCAAAGTTTTGTTCTAAAGACGTTAAAAATGGAGGCAAATTTGAATTCCAGTTTATCAGGGTACATTCATAGCCTTTTTGATAAACGTCAAATGTCTAATCGAACGTCACTTTAATCGTTAAGTAATGCTTATGTTTTGACGTTGATATTCCTAAACGTCATCGGCAGTTAATTTTACTAAACGTGCATTACGCATTTGACGTTCAAAATTGGTAACGTAAGGTAACGCTGTAATTGCAGTTATGGCAACATTTGCAAGGATTGGTTGCAGAACTCGTCTGCAGTGAAAGTTTTTGCATGACCTTGTTTGTTTTTTGTAAGAACTTTTTAAAATTTAATTAAGTAATAAATGTTGGTCACAGAATTTGTTTTGGTTAATTTAAACAGATGTCATGTTTTGTTGACTATGTTTCTGGCTTCACTGCAACATGAATCTTCTCTAATTGATGTTATATTATTTTTTGAGTCCTAAAAATTCTAATTTTGAACATTATTTTTTTATTATCTTTTTCGTTGAGTGCATGCAACAATCTTATCGTAGGTACTTTTATTCTTTTAGGTTAATTTGAAACGTTTTTTTCTTGCAACATTGTTGCATTTTGTGGGGGACGACTCGAAGATGACGGTTGGCTATGACGATGCATGGTGTTATGGCCGTGACGTGAAATATATAGGCACCACAACGAAAACCATTTGACATAAGACGAAACAGCGCTCTATTATGACAGTCAAAATAAAGGCAAAGTCATGTTCCATTATTCGGTTGCCAGTGAGAGGAGAGTTGTTGACCGTTCCGCTCGTAGGCAGCCTCGTAGTAAAAAGAAACCTATGGCGCATACTTAAATTATTAAATTTCAGGTTGCAAGAAAAGAACTTCATGTAACTCGCTGCTGGTAACTTACCACAGCTTTGAAGTAACTTGTAATTTTGTTGTTTTTGTTGTGTTATTGCTGCATTTACAAGTAAGCATTGTGTCTTTAAAAATTCAATTGCAGTTTATATGCATGCAACAGCAGAATGCATGCACCTTTGTTGGCTTTGATGAAACTGCTGCAATATGATTTGGTTGCATAGGTGTGGTAATTAGTGATGCTCTCTCTCGTGTTGGGGGCATACACGAAATTACGTATTTTAAAAGTTGAAAACGAATGCTGGCTTCTATTTTTATCGTTTTGAATTTGTTGCATGTAATTTTTCGTCAACATTGTTGTTATTCGTCATTGTGTGTCTGGTTTGTGTTTGGGTGTTCTTTTGTGTCCTTTTCTTGGTAAATGGGTGGAGTGTGTTGAAGGATGGTTTTTGTTGTTGTTGTTTACCTTTGCTTTGATTGTTCGGTTAATTATGGTCATTATTTTGTGGCAGGAGGATGAATGTACTGTTCGAATGTTGTCGTTTTTGTCGTGTTGCATGTTGTTAAAAAGGTGTGTTATCGAGCGAGTCGATTATTATTTGAATATATACTCGTTTACTAACTGATGGATATCGGATATATTTGTTTTGACTGTTCTATTAGAGTTTATTGTCCTCGATGACTTTACTTATAGGATAACGATGAACATACGAAATTGAATGTTGAGTCCTTTTGATCTTTGTTCCTAGACAAGGTCAATGTCTAAGTCTTTTTGTATTTATATGTTTGCAACTTCAAATCATTTCAGTCGATTTTATTAAATTAGCTTTATGAGGCTTAATTGAGTGCCAAATTATTGTTTTAAAGTGGGAAAAGCGGCCAATTATAGGGTGTTTCGTATCGTGCAATTAATTCAATTAATTTAGTATTTCGTGTAGTTTTTGGAAGATTTAAGAGTTCAGATTTATGTGTTATCTTCGTATCTCCAGAAGTCAGCTAATAATGTTTTTGTTGCAATAAAATTTAAGTTCACTAGGCCAAGCTGGTTTTCAGTAAAGAGGATAACCTAAGCTCTTTTTCTGGGTCTGCTTTTGGGAAGTGAGAAAATCAACATTTTATGGTTTTGACGTTATTAGCATATTTTTAGATATTTTATTAACATTAAAATCTGGACTGCCATGCCAGAGATCTTGATTCAATCTCAGCATATGCCATGACAAATACTCAAATTAGCTGTTCCGATTCGGCTTAAAACTTTAAATCCCCTCCATCCCTGACAACAATATAATCGCACAAAGGAATGGTTGAGAGTTGTAAGCCAGAGGCTAAGATTGGTGAAAATATCTTTTCTAATTACTGGCTCACCAATTTAGAATGACAATGAGTTAACAGCTGTCAAAGTTACCCATGTCATTCTGCTGTCAAAATATACTTCTGGAATATGTTGAAGGTTAGGTTAGGTTAACACCCAGTCTACACCGATCAGCCCAAAATATTCTAAGGCATTTTGTAAGAGATCTTTTAAGGTGTTAAGATGCTTTCCTGACACTGCTATAGCAACGTCGTCCGCATAGGCTATCACTCGGAAGCCCTCCGCCTCCAGACTAGTTGGGATTTCATTCACCACTATGTTTTAGAGGAGAGGGATAGAGTACCACCTTGCGGTGTCCCTTTACTAACACGTCGTTTGCCAGAAGAGTTGCCCAGTTTTGAGTTAATTATTCTGCTAGTCAGCATTAAATTAATTAAATCCCGAAGCGAACTCTCTACATTTAGAGATATTAGTGCAGATGTGTCCAAGTTGTTAAAGGCACCTTCTTTGTCAAGGAAAGCAACCATAGTGAACTCTTTATGATGGAGGGAATATTCGATGGTGCGTACTAAAGTGTGTAACGATGTTTCCACCGATTTACCTTTACAGTAGGCATCTTGAGACGAAGACAGAAGTCTTGTATCAATACTTGCCCTTCAATTTTTATCAATCAATCTTTTTAAGGCATTATGAAGGAATGATCCCTCTCTTGGATCAGGACAATATCTTCCCCATTTCTTGTCAGACGACGAAGAAGAAGTGAGGCCTTTAAGGAGTGTTGGAGACTAATCTGTACTAACTAATTAGGCAGATCAACCTCCACCACGGTTTTGTTCTAATCCTCTGAGTCTGAGGATGAACCCAAGAGTTTGTCCTCGCTCAGAAGGATCATGTTTAGGTCGTCCTCAGTCTCCATTAAGGAATGAGTGTCTACGACTTTTTTAGTGGGTGAAGTCGTGATTGGCGAGGGCATGGGTCACACTCTGTTAGGAGAGAAGACGACGTTCATGGCCTACCAACCGCGAGTTCACCTTCGGTTGTTGTATTAGGTTCGCTATCCTCATCTTTGTTATAAATTTGAATTAACCTTGCATAGCTGCCAACGATCAGACGATATTGTGCCATCATCATCGCTCCAGTCAATGACCGCAACCACGTTTTTGCCCTTCGCGACGTCACTGAAACTGGCTTATTTCTCGATTGGATTAAAGGGAGTGCTGGTGTTGTGCACACGAGGCCGTTTTGGTGTCGATATGGCCCCCTCAAGAGACCTCTCACGTTTAGACGTAGAGTCTTTATTGGCCCTTGTTGCAGCAAGAACGCTGTTAGCCCAGTCGACGAAAGTGGTTTGCTGCGTTTTCCTTTCAGCCCCCAATGACGCACCAGAGGCCTTAAGAATTATCGAAGCTTGCCGCCCTTGTCTATATAGGTTTTTTGAGAGTTTCCCCTTTCCATTTCTGAATGTACCCTCATTAGTAGTGGTAGCGCCATTTTTCACAACCCCGCCACTACTGGAATAAGGTATCGGCACCTTCCTACTCTAGTTGCTACCAACAACAGAGGAGGATCCATGGATTGCCACTACTCCCTTCCTGTGTTGGCCGCAGGAGATACGGCAACAGGCTTTGACGCCAAACTGCCGCCCGGTCTTGAAGAGATAACGGTCTAATCATTCTTTTAATTTTTGTTTTTGTTTATCTTTGGTCCCTCGAGTTGCGAAGAAAAAGAGGTCCGTCTGTACAAAGATACGCATTATGCAGATAAAGCTAGTTAATCCGAAGGTCGCCAGGTATTCAGATACTTCGTCAGAGACTTAATTTTTTTTAATTGTGCCCCAGCCAGGCTGATCATCGGCACGGGTGGTCTAACACCTTAGATCCAGCCCAATAACGATAAGACGTGGTTGGAAAGGAAGAGTTAGGGTAAGGAGTCTGTTGATGTTAAGAACATCATTCTGATATGTGAAGAAATGGTTGAGATTCGGCTAGGTTACCTAGAGTGGCAAGGAGCATCGGAGAGAGGATCGCTGTCTTGCTTTTTCCCCATTACAATGTGGGTGGTGGAATGGGAGTTGGTGACATAAACGTTGACTTGTGTGCCTTGTTTATGTGGGAAGGGGTGATGAATCTGGGAAGATAGAGGAATAAGAACATCCTTTAGTTTCAGGACTCATCTGGAGAATCATTGACCTTACTCAGCTTCTACAACTCGACAAGTTCGACGTCCAGAACCAAACTCAGGAAAGATAAATCTTTAAGATTCCTCCACGACTTTTCTTCTCCAGGTGCTTCTCAGGCTAATAACTCTTCTGCCTTGAGTGAGCAGAATCCACTTTTCAAAGCGTGTGTCGAAAACGCTTTGCCACTTTCGCCTTCGAATAGGTTCTTGAGCTGTTATCCTAAATAATTCTTCATTGGATATACAATTGGGCCAAAAAACCCGTAAGGTGATCAGTAGACACCTATTAATGAAGGTCTTCAGTTTCCTGGTAATAGTTGCTCTAATTTTTCAAATACTGCAACCTTATAACAGTACGACGATACTCATTGGCCGTTTAAGCGGAAAAGAGTTAGTTTTGTGTTCAAGCTGAGAGAGTTGTTCCTCCAAACATTAGACAATATCCCAAACGCAGCCTAAATTTCCCAATATGGCCTGCGATATCTTGTTTAGTTCCACCTTCATTAGGAATTATACTTCTAAGATACTGAAAACTCTAGTTTTTCTACTGGTTGGTGAGCAATTTTTACAAGAGAGGATGAATGGGTTGTTCTGAGTACATCTTAGTTTTTCCCATCTTGATTTATGGTCCCACGATTTCTGCTTCTCTCTTTACCCTTGTTGCCATTGGGTTAAAGGAAGCATACATCGTCTGCGTTATCTAGAAGTTTTAGCTATGTTATCAGAATCCATCTAACTTCTTCATTTCCTTTCAAGGCTGCCTGCAACACATCAGTGATCGCCCCAGACAAAAGAATTGGTGACAGCATGCCAACCTTTCTGACTTCACTTTGGACTTCAAACTCCTCTGACAACCTACCTGAATGTAAAACCTGACATTTAGAACTGTAATAAGTCGTCTTGACAGTAGAGATAAGCTTATGCATGATAACCTTGAAGCTGTGAAAGTCGTCTCAAATTCATTGAATACAGGAATGCTGCTTCTTCAGCGTCAAGTGTTTCTTTAAGGTGCTCTCTTACAAACCTACAAATGATTTATACAAATACCGGCTTTTTCCTAGAAACTACGTGATGTGACTCAAGACGCTATTTCGAACCGAAAAGTTCTTTAGTTTTGCCAATTGTAACTTTAAAAATGTTCACACCTTTTGTAAAGACTTTATAACTGTCAATGCTTTGTTGAAGAGTTTATAGTTCCACTTTTAGTAATAGAGTAGTTTATTACTTATGAAGTGTCAAACGATGACAGTTTAATAAGTGACAGTTGCACAAAAAGGGCGCTTTTTAAAATAAAACCTTTTATTGCAAAACCTTTATACTTTACCGTATACCATGGAAATTTGGACCGGCTGGTGTACTTAAAGCACGCATCCACTTCTAATGGAATAAGTGCAACTTTAAAATAAAGCCTATATCTAAATCCTATATAACATCTCACGCCTCGGTTGTTTTATGCTAATTTCTTTTCCTCTTATCTTGGTGATAAAGTTTATAAAATGTTTAAAATGTTGAATTAGACAAATCAATAAAAATTCATAACAATTTTCCTGTTCCTTATCATAGCCACTGCATTTTCAGGCAATGTACTTCAATATTTCCAATCTTATCTCCAGCTATATAAGGAATTATTTAAAAACTAACTTAACTCAATTTATTCAACCAACCAACCTCACAGGGAAGTCTTTGAACATATATCTTGTTATTATACAAACGAGTCCAAAGGACTGAACTGAACAGCGAACATTTATAGCATTACCACCAAACCAATTGAGATAAAATCTATCTACAATCTATGATGGCTGTTAAAATGCAAAAAAGTATCTAACAAATGCGCCAATTTACTTTATCAAATCTAAATCCCGCACCTAAACCTAAACGACGACGGACCACGGACAACTTTTCTTTCAATATGCATTTGATTCGAGCTGAGATTTAGATCTTTTACTTTTTTCAAGTTAATGGGTCAACTGGAAGAAGTATTGAATAACAATTGATTGTATCCCATGTGAGTTTAGATCTGTGATTCCTACAACCTAAATAAAATCAAGTCAAACCCCCCGTGGAATGTGAACCAGGAAGTCAAAAAATTTAATTCACCACCGACCGACCACCAACCGCCAGTACCATTTTAATTTTTATAATCTAAAACTTTCATCTCCTGATTCCATCCAATCCAAAAGCCATACTCGACTCGACTCGTCTCGTATCATGAATGAACTCCAATTCTGTGAATTTTAATGAAATCACTATAATACTCGTATTATAGCACGACAAGACCACATTATAACTGCAATATACATTTTTTTTGTATTTTTCTTTATAACGATGCTAGCGCCCACAGTTCAATTAAATTTTATGATCTGATCTGTCTAACGAACAAATTTACTCGAGAATATTTATTAGCGGAACATTTAGCAAGTCACATTCAATTGTGTGTGATTGTGACACAAACTGCTGCTATAATTTATGTCAATTGGTTAACGATTTCAATTTGAATAAAATTAAAATGAAAAATAAAAACAATAAACGGCAACCATGTTTTATAAACGCTGTCAAGCAAACTGTCATAATTGGGATATTGCATGTTTCCGAAAATGTAGTAGAATAATATTCGATAGAAATCGATAATAATGTTATGCTTTTCACTTAATTATAATCATAAAAATCGATAACGAATTATTTATTGATGAATGATGATGAATGTTTGATATGCTCGTCGATAACATTAACATTTTGAACAGATGAGTCGAAACATCACACGTTTGAGCGAAACAAAAAATAATGATGATGATGAGAACGAGGATGATGATGAAATTTGATTCTTTTATGAGTTTGAACACTCGATGTACAGTGAAGTCTCTCTAAATTGGAATGAATATAAAACAATTTTATTTCGCACCTTTCATGAATTTTAGTAAGCTTATAGCAAGCGTTAAACTACGATCAGAGGCTCATTATAAGTGCATGTGTTAGTTGTTAGTAAAAAATAATACAAATAAAGCCTAACACACGTACAAAATACAAAACAAAATTAGCATTTAACTATTACAGAACAAAAAATAAAATGAGAACGTTTACGATAGTGGAGCACTGGTTCTAAACATTGATTTTAATTCCACCTTATTTAAATTTAAATCTATCGATGAAGAGTTTAAGTTATATAAAATGCTCGTTCGACTTAAAGCTTCATTCTTCCCATAGTTAGTTCTATGGAAGTCAATATGGATAAAATCAAATGTGTGCGGGTGATGAGTTCCGCCCCGGTAATTCAAATGTACACAAGATAGCAAATAAGGTGCATCAATTTCACCATTAATGAGTTGATGAAAAAATACTAAGTCATTATTAACACGCCTTTGATGGAGAGATTGCATTTGAAGAAGTAGAATACGATGTTCATAGGGAGGCAGATGATAGGGATCTTCTCAAGGAAGACCTTTTAGGGCAAAGCGAATGAAATTATGCTGAATTGATTCAGTTGTGCAATATTTAAACATTTTAAATGATTTTAAAATCGACCTACTACTATAACTTGCTTCAATTCACTTATTCCATTTGACATCTGTCATTACCCCAGAAAAAATATCTTGCAAATCTAATTTGAAGACAAATATTTCCAAGTATTTCAAGACTCTCTTTTGTGCAAAAAAGTTCTATGTTTTAAGGGTTTTATACTAGGTATAGGTTTAAGAAGGTCACACTTCCTTCCTTGGCTTAGCACCGAAGACATTTCTGTTGAAGTTTCGTCTATCGCTCCAGCATTCGGTCAAGTTTTATTCTTGATCGTTGGTAGTAGGCATACGTTTATGTAAGATGAAGTAGGTGTTGTATAGCTCTTAATGCTGCTCTTAATTGGTTCAAAGGTCTCTCCAAGGGCGCAAACTGTGTGGCTAGTTCTGGAGTCCACACAATTAAACATTTCAAATCTTAAATGGACCTTTTTTTTGGAGTAGAATTACGTTTTCTGAAAGGAAAACAGTAATAAAATAAATGCTATAAGAAACAAAAAACAAATCCTTTTGCGATATTGATCATCTTTAAAAACTTGACTATTTCTAAAAATAAAATAAAGATCATATTGTAAGCAAATACAAACATCCATACATACCTTTAATATTACAATGTACCAAATCATATTGTAGTTTTTATTTATTTGAGATTTCCAATTATTAGGTCCGTTTATATTTGTGTGCTTTGTTTATTTTTTGCGAACTGTCACTCACATTAAAATTTAGATCAATTTTTTTTTCTTCAATTGTAAAATCAATAATGACTGAGTTTTTAACATAAAAATCACCCAGATTTTGGTTTGTTTGCTTTGTTTCTATATTCCCAGAACTGTCAATTTTAAGACGATACAACATTTTGAATTAACTTTAACTTTTAAAATACGTAATAAATTGCTAAATATTTAATATTTGATAAATTATAACGTGCTCAGTCCTTAACAATAAGTTGTAAAACAATTTGGACCGTTAATTATTTAATAAAAAAAAGATTATGTGAAGACTAAGCTCCGTTCGTTCACTATCCAGTTCGTCCCGTTTTTGTATGGTCCATTCATAGCTTTCATTGAAACCAATCATTGAAACTTGTTTGACAAGTTGACTATAGCTTTCATTAAGAACTACTGTCTTTGACACAAATTTCCTGATTTCAATCAAGCATTTGAGGTTAGAGTAAATCAGTAAAAGTAAAATTTAGATTTCTAAAAGGCATTTTAACTAACCATTTAATAAAACTTTTTTTCAATTTTTGTTTAGACAAATTAAAAGTATTTAGAAAAGGTAAATAAACGTATGACGAAGAAACATATCTTTTTTGGCTAATCTTTCTGAAAATTGACCTTTTGAAAAACTTCTTTGGGTTTTTTTTACTTTCGTAAAAGTTATTAAAGCTCCACTTACGTTTTTTTTAAATCTAAATTCATAGTATTGAAAAGTAAAGATTTAAGGCGGAAATAAACTTAAAATTTAAAGAATTATTTAACCTTATTTTCAAAATAGAAATTTAGTATCAACTTAGTAAAGCCGCTGCTCATTCACTTGAACTATTTTTGCTATTTTGTATTTTTACATATTTCCTCTGCTTACTAAAGTAATTTGAGGTAATTTTTAACCTTACCAGATGCAAAAATGATGTTGAATGTAAGGCCCATTATTTTCATACGAAACCGTTGAATTCTTAACGTTAAGTCATCAAGATTTATAGTCGTAAAAATTGGGATCAACGGCCAATGATGTAATCCCATAATATCTCGCATGCCCACTTGTTACCTAAAGCCTCTTTTTCAATTTGGGCATACTTTTTTTCGCTGTCGGACATGGTTTGAAAGGCGTATGCTACGGGCTTGAGAATGCCGTCGACATCCGTCTGGTACAGGACTGCTTCAAGTCCGTAAGATGAAGCGTCAGACGACACAATGGTTTTGTGTGTTGGATCGTACGCCTTCAACACTGGAGCTGAAGTAAGTGCTCCCTTCAGCTGAGTAAAAGCCTCTTATTGCATCGGCGTCCAAAGAAAATCTGTTTGGGATTTAAAAGCTCATTTAATGGATGCCTTACTGAAGAAAGGTATGGAACGAACTTACCCAGGCAATTGACCAATCCGAAAAACTGACGTAGTTCTCTTACATTTCGTGGATGTGGGAATTCTTCAATTGCTTTGATTTTCGATGGACAAGGGTGAATACCCTCCTCGTCAATTTTGTGTCCAAAAAACGTAATAGATGTAACGCCTATCTGACATTTTGATTTGTTTGTGGAGTGGAGTGGAGTAACACACTCTGTTCGAGCTTCTTAAGTACAACACGCAAGTTTCGATCATGTTCTTGTATGTCCTTTACCAAAATGTCGTCCATTTGGCAGATAACTCCATCAGCTCCCTCAAGAATACGCTGCATTTCCCTCTGAAACAACTACGGAGCGGTGCAAATGTCAAAGGGCAGCCTTTATAAAACAAAACCTACCAAATGGAGTGAGAATTGTTGTAAGAAGCTCTGACTTAAGGTGATTATTTTATCTGCCAGAATCCGTAGTTCGCATCTAACTTGGTGTAATATTAAGCGCCTTCTAGCTAAGCCAATGAATGATCTGCGACCGGCATTGGGTGGATACCCCGTTGAATTGCCATATTCAGCTTCCCGAGATCAACACATGCCCGAATGTCACCATCGGGTTTGGTAACAATGACCGTTATAGCACACCATTCCGTCAAGTTTTGACTTGAGTTTTGATTTTAAAGGTATAGGTATGCGTTTTGCAGTAGCGAGTGTCAATACAACCCAGTTTCTTAAATAACTTGGGATATTCAACTTCGATTTTTATCGATGATTTTTGAACTGTTCGGTCACAAGGAGTTACAAAAGCGTTTATGCGTTCTATAATTTTTAAATTTTGACAAGACACCACGGACATTAAACATCTTTTGTCTTTGTTCTTTCTCCTTTATTTCGAAAAGAACTTTGTATAGGTGACGCCGTTTTTGATTTGTGAGAATGAGAGTGAAGGCTATTAACAGTGCTTGTACTAGTATCTGTAGTTGACAAGTCTACTTGCTGTCTTCTAACTGCGTCGTGCTGTCTGACTGTTTCTATAGCATTTTCTAGCGTTAACTCCGATTCTAACTGCAACCTCTCTGACAACCGTCTGTCTCGCACACCAACGACCAATCGATCCCGTAACATTTGAACTTTGCCCTTTCGTTACTCACGTTAGGCTTCATTACGGGCATAAACTTCTTTTCATCAACGAAACTTAGCTTGAATGAGAGAAAAATGTCATCTGTCATCTCATTTCTTTATCTAGCACCGAAGCTATTCTTAAACGATCAAATCGACTTTTCCATCACCGTCAATCTGTTGGGCTGAACGAAAAGTGTCCCGGCTCTTGAGCCTTAAAATTATTACCGGATAAAGGCTGCATTATAGCTTGAGCACCTGGAATATCTTTACCTTTTTTTTCCAAGCGAACGACCGAATATTAAAATTAATACTTATATCTCGACACCGCTGCCACCATGTAGTGTTCGCACGTTAAATGAAAGACGACCTTTCTTAGTGAGTTCAGTTTATTGACTAACTTAATAACTTATCCTATTATAACATATACGTAAATATATAGAGCGATAGAGAGAGAGAGGTATACACTCCACAAGATTGGCCTTTGCAATGACTATCAATAAGTCTCAAGGCCAAACGTTGTCTGTCTATTTGGTGATTTGTTATTTTAATATTTTGTCACCGTTTACCCCACTCCCACTTAAATACCAAATTCTTACACACTTACAATAAGTTAGAAGTTATTAAGTCATTTATTTCTAGCAAAATATTCTCTAGAAATTATTTATATGACAAAACAACGTTTGTCAGGTCAGCTAGTTTTTAATATATTTGAAAAACTTGATTTAATAGAATTGCTTAGACAATTGATTCGTTACAAAAATGAAACTTACTTTCAAACAGTTTTGCCCTTTTCTGTTGAAAACCGTTTTAACACAAATAGTTCAGCGTTTCTTTCAGATTTTTGTAAGAATTGGAAATCTAATAACTTACGCAGTTTTTTTTTTAAACTAAGGGATATGAATTTGAAAAACCATCACATTTAATTTAGGTTTGAATTCGTAAAAACACTCATTGGAATTTTAAGCCAGTAAGAAAATACTGTCGATAAGTGTAATTTACGCTTAAAATTATATCTCAGAAAATAAAGCTGTTTTGAAATTTGGTATTTTGGTTGTTCAAATTTAAATGAAAAAATTCATGCCAAATGATTTTATAAATAAGATTTAAAAAATGAACCGAATATGAGCCATAAAAATTGAAACAAGTTCCTGATGATAAAATATCACATTAATTTCACCTAGCCTTAGAGAGATCTTACTGTATGCATTTGTATGCATAATAATAAGTGTCTTTTTTGTTTCACTGATATTGGAGAAAAGTATGTACATCCATAAATGTTCGTGAAGAGGAAAGAGATGTTTAATATAATCACGAATATTTGATTAGTTTGGTTTTTGTCATTACCATGATTTTGTGATGCGCCTGATTTTTTTAAATACTTATCTATGTAAAAATAAATATAAATTTATGCAAAACAATCAAAATTTTTTGATTGCCATCACTTCTATTACTTTTATTTAGCTTTCTGATTCGAGTATAAAGTTTATAAATGATGTGGGAGGATTTTTTTTTTAACGAGCTTACTTGTATCCAGAGGTGTTGAATTTGCATCAGAGACACAAGTTGCATATCAGATTAGGTGGTGTACGTACAATATCGGTAATTGCATCAATATATTATGTAGATATATTATTAATAACAATTTGGGATTGGAAGTAAGAAGGCATTAGACTAATAGACATGCTAATGGCAATTAAGGTGACAATTATTATTCGAGTCGAAAATCAATAAAAACAAATACATTTATAAATGACAGTACATTAATAAATAAAAATATTAATTAAACATTTTGTATGCAAGGCTTTGTTTTGTAGATATGATGGGGGTTTATTATTATAGGTGTGTTTTAAGCTCTTTTTAACTGTCAATAAAATTAATTAAATTATATTTTTGATACACTAAGATATACCTTTATAACTGTTCAATATATTTCATTAGAGGAATTTGTTTTAAAAATGTAAACACTAGTTATTAATGATCCCAATCATTAACATGCATGAAAATCAGCTCAAGAAATGTATCCAAGAAAGCTTAATAATGCCCGTCAGTATGACTTCTGCAGCAGTAGGTGTATTGGTGATCTCATGGTTTATCTTACCAAACAGTGGAAGAAGTCCTTACATAGTTTTGGAGAAAGTAAGATTATTGCACTTTATATTTCAAAAGCATTTGATTTAAGAGATGCTCTCTTATCGAAAATGCTTGCCGTCGTTTTTGACAAATCACTCCTTCGTTGGACTAGAAATTACTTTTCGGACCTTAAAATACAAGTTATATTGAATGAGTGCAGGTCTAAGAAACATAAAATAAAACTTGGTGTGCCACAGGGCTCTGTTCTGTCGCTGACACTCTTTTTCATTTTTATCAATGATCTCATTTATGAAACTTCTAATCCACTTTCCTGCTTCGCTGACGTTGGAAACCTTAGCCTTTTATATTCGATTTAAAATTAATAGCCTTGTTCTTAAGGATGTTGACCTTCAACGGCAATGCCCGATAAGCTCATTTAATTCTGACCTAGACAGCATTGTTAAATGGGGATTCAAAAATCGAGTAGAATTTAAATTTGGCAAGATAAAAGTGAAAGGTTAAATCACAATATATGGTTATCTATTTTTCGAAAAATAATACGATCAGAAAACTTTTTTCACAAAACTGTGAACTGCGAATTGATGTGACTGCAAAATGTTCACCATATTTGTAGTAAGTTTTAAGGCTTTGTATTCACATTCCAAAAGATAAAACTTAAAGCTCTTTCTAAAAAACCTTATATTTAGCAATTTACTATATACTTCAAAATGACACGTCTAAGCAGTCACAGTTGTAAAATGTTAAGAAATACAGAAATGCTAACATAATTGAAAACTACAAATATTATCTTCAGAAAGGTTCTAGAATGGCTTTAATATCGCTTGACATTTTTTGACTTTGCCCTTTCATTTTTGTTAAAAATTTTCAGATCAGTCAAAGTAAAAAGAGTCCACGTTGAATACATCCCTTAAAAACAAGAAATTATTATTTGAAGAACATCGAAAGGATCCAATGAAATATTGCTAAACAACAGTTTTTGAAGAACTATCAAAAAAATTCCAATATGATGATTTGAAAGAGCATCGTTAAAAATGACTGAATGATGCTGTTTTAAGTTTTTAACATACACAAAAGTTTACTTAAATTTTCTTGAACATATAGCTGTATGGTCAAACAAGTTGATATACTTCACATTCAAATAATTAATAAAGAATTAAATAAGGTAGCGTAACAGTCCGCTGAGAATTAGTAATTAGGGACTTAAAATACTGAACCATTCCTGTGTGCAAGTAATGTTGTCAGGGATGGAGGGGATCTACAGTTTTAAGCCGAATCAGAACGACTATTCATGATAAGAATTACTATTGAAGAATTTGTGAATTCCTCTCAAGAGGGAGTATCCGTTAAAAAAAACTTTAGATGTCACAGGAAGGGATTGAACCCAAGACCTCTAACATGACAGTTTTTTAATTCATTGGTATTAATTAATTCTTAAAACTATTGTAAGCCTAGGCAACCATTAATAATGAATAATTAACCAATTTACAGAAAACATTCAAGCTGACATGAAAAAGAAAGGACAAGAATAAGAATGTCTGCTCTCAAAACTCGGGATAAGAATGAGTATTAGTCTGTGTTGTTAAGGTGGAAGACAATTTGGAGCCCAGGCTTGACAAACGCTTCTGAGAATTGGTCAAACAACTGTTATAAAAAGCTGCTTTATAAAAAAAGAATCAGACAATTGTTTTCATTCCCCTGTTAATCCAGCCAAGAATTGAATAAACCTTATAACTTCCCATAACAAGTTTTTGTAATCGTTCCGATTTGTTGAATTCAAAATTTGACATTTCTCGACACTTTAAGGTCCCATACGTCTGTACCTTCTCCATATCTTAACAACCAGTAGAGGTATGGACTTGAAATAAATTTTATTACCTTTAGATATAATAATGCAGAAATATGCAGGAAGACTTAAATAAAATTAGTGGCAATAGCTATTTAAAAAAGGTGAACATTTCTGTTAACCCAAAATATCTCACGAACAAATATCACTAGAGATTTGAATTAAATTTTGTATTATTTTATATTTTAACACGATATCGAAAAAAACAATTAAAATAATAAATGAAAAAAACTGAAACAAAAATGTTTGTCACTCGAAAAATTTACGAACCAAAAAATGATTTTGTGCAACAAATAATAACGTTTTTAATTCAAAAAATCGAATTCACAGTTTAAAAAATTAAAACTTAAAACAAATATGACTCAAAGTTATTAAAAATTGATTTTCGACTCAAATATCTTTTCAAAACTTTAAAATATTGGTTTTAAACTATTTTTATGTTACAAAAAGTATTGCTGCGAATATTCTATATAAATTTTGAGAAAAATAGAATTTACAGTTTTCTTACAAAAAATAAAAACCTAAAAAAAAAAACATAAAAAAAATTGGTTAAAATTGATTTTATACTCAAATATCGATTTCATAAATTTGAGATTATAGCTTTAAGCTAATTTTATTTTATAAGAAATATTTTTTTCAACATTCGGTTAAATTTTGAGAAAAATTTAATTGACAGTTTTTTATAACAAAAAATATTATCCTGAAAAAAAAACTTGGTAAAAATTTACTTTCGACACAAATATCTTTTCCAAATTTAAAAATATTGGCTTCAAACTATTGTTATCTTGCAGAAAATATTGTTTTCGATCTTCAATAATTTTTTTATAAAAATCCAACAGTCATTTTTATAAAAGAATACAATTTACAAAAAATAGTACGCAAAATTGGTAAAAATTGATGCTAGGTTCTCGATAGTTCGTTTAAAATAGAGGATGTTGACTTCAAATTAATTTAATTTATTCATGTAGAGATTAGATTGAGTACAGGATGTTCGCAGTTGACTTAAAGCTTCAGGAAAACAAGTTGACTATGTGACTATTAACAAGCAAGTAAGGAAATTTTATTTATGAAGAAAAATATACAAAACCAATGAATATCTGACTGAATAAGTTCTTAAACATAAAGTAGAATTATACAAAGTAGTTAAAGTGAGATGGTATACTTAAGGTAAGTGTTGCATTAAATACTTCATTTTAACATACCTCCTCAACACTTAACAATTAAAACATAAATTTAAATTTAAGACAGTTTGGTTTCTATTAATTTTAAGCTAATATTATTCCAAGATTCTTAAAATGTTCACAATGTTTAGCAAAAGACAAATTTTTAGTTAATGGATCGGCTAACATATCTCCGGTTGATGAGTATTTAAGAATAACTGTTCCATCTGATATGGCTTCACGGATGTAATGGTATCTTATATGTGCTTGGTTCGCGAACGTCTTCCTTCAAAGTTCGCAATATATTATGCTCTTTGACTATCGGTGGATATGGTAATCGGTTCATTAGCAAAATTTAGATGAAGTTCAACAAGTTAAAGCTTGAAGTACTTCGCTCGTTTTGCAGCTATAGTTAATTTGACATACTCTGCTTCTGCGCTGGACAAAGTAACTATGGGCTGTTTGCGAGATTCCCAATCAATTGGTGCACCACAAAGTACAAAAATAACACCAGATTGCGACTTTTGGTCATTTTCGTCTTCACCATAGCTTGAGTCAGCATATGCTACAATTGGCTTTCCAGTTCTGCAATAGAAAAGTTTTGTGTTAGGAGTACCTTTCAAATACCTAAGAACTGAAATAGCTGAATTCAAATGTTGAACTCTTGGGCCTTGATTAAACTGTGAAATAGTATTCACTGTATACGCTATAACTGGGGCCTTACTATGTAACTCGAATCTACTTTTGATTCTATTCGAAACTCATTTCCGATTCTACTTTCGAATCGTACTACGTATGAAAGTAGAATCGAATGCCGGTTATACCAACTTGTACGTAGAAAGATGAAGTAAGCTGCCAATGAGTTCTTGATATGACTTTTGATTCACAGGTTTAGTTTCTCCCTCAGTTTCAGGATCTTTTTGGAGTTTTGTTTTAGGTGGTAATGGTAATGTTCGTGGTTTGCAGTTCGTGAGATCATATTTTGAAATTAAGCTCTTGATATAATTTGATTGGCTGATCGATAAAGTTCCTTTTTTACGATCGCTTGAAATTTCCAGTTCTATTGTTAAGATTGGTTTTACCCATGTCCCTTATTTCAAAAAATTGTTTAAGAAGCTGTTTGAAATTTACAAACTAGGATTGGCTATTTGTTGCCACAATGTAATTAAAGTGAAAATACCGTTTTGTTTTTTTTTGAAATAAATGCATTGGTCATAGTTTTAATTTATATAGCCGATTTCTTGAAGTTTGCTATCAAGTTTCTTGTTCCATTGATGGCCAGATTTTTTTAATTCATAAATTGACTTTTGAAGCTTACAGACCTTTGATATGTCAGTCACAAAACCTGCAGGCTGTTCCATGAATATTTCCTCGTCCAAGTCTCCATATAAAAATGCCGTTGATACATCTATGTATCATCTATTCAATAGCATAGAGCTTACAGATAGAGCTTATCTCAGCAACTGGAGCAAATGTGTCATAATAATCAACACCACAGATCTACAATCTTCCAGGTTTCATTTTTTTGTAAAAAATCTATTTCGATTTTCATGGCTTCTTTCCATTTGTCTATATTTGAAGAATTTTTAACTTCTTTTAGGGTTTGACGATCGTCGTCTTTTGATTGGTCTGACAAATATGATTTCTCTTTATAGTTGTGAATAGGAACGTTATCCAAGCACCAACGAGAACTTTTGTAGTATTTAAGACTGTCTGATACCTCGAGTGCTCTTGTGGGAGACAGCTCTAAGAAGTCCTGCATCATAAAACCAGTCTCGGAATAAGGGTCATCAACTTTTCTTGCCACTTCATCATTAGATCGGCAATTACTTGCTTTATGCCCTCTGCGTCCACAACGTTGACAATTGTAGTTGCAATACCTGGAGCCAAATGAACTTGTACCGGATGTTTGTTGTATTGATTGACCAAATTTCTTGAGTTTGTAGGAATGAGATGAAAAATTGTTAAATTTACCTCTTACTTTCAGTGCATTATCATTTGATAATTTTGGCTTCGAATCAACAACTTCCATCAATCTTATACGTACTGTTTCTAATGAGGGGATTTCTTTTGGCCCTGCAAGTGCTGCTTAAACATCTTTATAACTTTCGTCGAGACTATCAAGAAGTAGGACCACGAAAATATCATCATCGAGCTTTACTTCTAGTTCCGTCAAACGACTGCTTATACCACAGAATTACCGCAGATATTCGTCTATAGTTTGAGTTTTTTCCATTCGAATGTTCAATAATTTTTGGAATTCTTCAGCCTTTTGCCGTACATTAAGAAGTAGACAGTTACGATCATACAAGCCAAAAAACGAGATGGGATCAACTACTTGAAAGTTTTAAAAATTTAAACATCGTTTGCATGAATAATGTACTGAGAATACTTCAAAACAGACGATGAATCGTTTATTAATAAAATAAAGAAAATAGGTCTTAAATTCCTTGTGTGGTTCCACATTTTACTTTAAACTAGCTTAATTCGCAACCATCAAAATCAGGTTATGATCTAACGAATAAATAAGATTGAAGCCATTTTCCAAAATGTTCGATAAAACCAAGCTTTCTTAATTTAAAAGAAATAAAAATTCGTTAAGTACAATTATCTTAAAACCACTTAGTCCATATAAATTAATAGCTTCTTATTGTGAATCATCAATCAAGTGACTAAGGGTATGTAAACAAAGCATTTAGGCCAGGTTAGGTTAGGTTAAAGTGACTGTCCGTTATGGATTAGGACAGTTTATTGGCCCATTGTGATCCCACATGAATCTTGAATGAAACCAGTTTGAGTCACTTACGAAACGTGAGATGCTGATTACTCAAGGTAATTCTTGCGTTTTTGAGCTAGTGTAAGGCAGTGCAGAGAAGGTGAAAACCTGTTTCCTCCTCTTCATTGCCCATACAGCTTCTGCAACAGTCATTTGAGAATACGCCTAGCCGCGTGGAGTGCTTTCCTATTAGACAGTGCCCGATTATAACACCTATTATCATGCTTACATGCGATTGCCTTAGAAATAGCAAGCACCTTGATCGCTTTAAATCTAGTGCTGGCCAGATATTTTTTGTGGCCTGATACGTGGTGATGCTGTTGTATAGTTTGTAGAGACAGAGCTCAGAAATTTTATAGTGGCCTGACTATCTGAGAAAATACGGATATCAGATGTTGATATCACGTTTTCAGGACATGGCATCTTTTATCACCAAAAGTTCCTTTTGTTTTGGACCTATATATAAATTTATTATAATATTTGTATAAAAGTGGACTGACTAGAAATGCCCTATCCTCACAGAAAGATCTGGAAGCTCCTGTCGAACTACGGTGGGGGGATGATGAAGTCTGTGTGCTTTGGAATTGATTTGGATTTGGAATTGATGAACGGCCAATGTTGTTGTTAGTCCACTAAGACGAAGCTTTGAGGAGAATAGCAGAGCTTGTAGCTTGGAACCAAATATTCAATTTATATTAAGAGAAAATTTGTTCGACAACTCACTGATTGATTAATTTTGGTTGTTGAAAAACGGTTCCAAAAATATTTTCCAAACAATACCTAAAAATGTTTCCTTCTATTTGTTTACGGCACCTTTAAAAATTTAAAAAAACAACACCGAAAATGAGAAATTAGAAAAATCTTCTTACTTTTTTTTTCCTACTTCCACTTCGCTGGACTTCCTAGACTTCTTCCTTAATCTCCCATTTCAACCTTTAAGCTACATATCTATACGAAGGTATCTATCTTTATTCATTAATAACAAAAAAAAGAATACATTTTCTATCAGGATTAAAATAAATGTAAAAATACAAAACAAACATAAAGTGGGAATAGAACTTTGCCACCTAAATTTCAGATGAATAATGCAAACAACCCCCACGCCACCTACCGACTGTTTGCCACAATTCAGAAAATACAATTATTATTATTATTGTAGTTGTTGTTATTTCTTGTTGTTTTAACTTCCCTTACAAAAGCGAAATACAGCGGTAGCTAATTTAAAATTTGTATGAGCGCTAAAGTCAAATGCAAATGAACCTCTTCAATTAAATACATGCTACTACCGTCGTTCGTTATTGGCCGTGCGTCGTAGTTTCTACAATCAGCAAAGCGGTCGGTCCTAGAGAGTCCCCAACGCCACAACCTCACCATCACCGCACTACTTGGCCATAGAAAAAGACAAGTAAGTCGTCGTCGTCGACGCCAGCACCGCCGACGCTTCTATCTATAAAAACGAACGAAAACCAAATGATTGTGTGGTCATAGAAAATTCTAGGAAACAATCGAAGGTTAAATTGAGGATGACTCTATTCTTGAAGACTTTTATATTGTTTTTGAATTTTTGTTTTCATTTGCAAAATCTGACGAAGCCAAAATAAAAGAAAACAGAAGATTTTTTGCAAAAATAAAACAAACACGTTTTTTCGATAATTTACACTACAAATCAAGAGATTAGGTCAGAAAAGGACCTGACATTGAATTAAGTTAATAATGTTCTTATTCACCAAACTATGAAACAAATTAATATCGTCTTTTAGTAGCTAACGATTTAAGATGTTATTGTATCGTACACAAAGTGATACGTTATTGATAGCTAAGAAAAAAAGTAGTGGCCCTTAATGACTACCCTGGGGAACTTCTGATTTGAAAATGTAGGTTCTATTCTTTAAAATACGAATAAATCCATGTAATTTATTGAGGAGGAAACCCAACTGTTTTCAACTTTAATGTTTTGATATCATGGTTAAGTTTTCAAAAGCTTTAGAGTAGCAAGTGTTATTAGATTTTTTTTAGATTAGATAGGTTGCTTTATACAATTCAAAAGTAAAAATGATCACAAAGTTGACAATATTGCTCAACTCAATCTTATTAAGGTATATCCTAGGCCGTTACCTCAGATGGGAAGTAAATAATAATTTACAAAGTTTATATAATTATGGAATACGTCCTCCCAAGCTTAAAATTACATAAAGTGCAAATTAAAGGAAGATCATCCGTATGCGGTTTGAAATTCAAGTTCAGAAACTCTCCTCTAGCTTTAAATATTGTTGATATGTCAAAGACATAGTTTTCTTCCCGAAATTAGTTGAGTTCAATTAAGTCATAGTTAAGTTTGCTTTGTCTTTAAACTCCTCTCTCAGTTTTTTGTGCAGATTCCTTATGAGAGTGTACAAATTAATTTTCCAATCTTCCACATTATTGACCGAAACATTAAGAGGCAGATTGTATCTCCTGGCTATAAAGTCCCACTTTTTATAGAGCAATGATTTTCAAGAGATTGCATAAGTTTTGTTAACAGGTTTTCTAGATGAAATGCATCCCTAATAATATGGTCGTAGTGAAGCTTCAAAGTTGAAATAAATAGGGGAGATAATCCCTTCTCTAATAAAAGCATAACATTTGAGGAACTAAATGGAAGTTTAAAAGATCGCTTCTAAAAAATCTAAGTAGTTTTTTAACTTCTTCATTTTGCTGATAAGCGTCATAAAACAGAACTTATCTAGAAGCTGCCTCGAACAATTTGTATTTCGCACTAAAACTGAGTTCATTTGTACTCATACAGGTCTTCAATGTGCTATTAAGTGCTGCTTTTGCTAATTGTAGCTTGTCGGGAAGAGGGCCACTTATGTTTAAGTTTGAGGTTATTTTCATTCCTAGATATTCATACCCCTTAACGATTTCAATATCATTTTTAACGAATTTCAGCTTTTCGTTTCTGGCATAACTTCCACCAGCCTTTCGACTTATCATTATTTTGGACTTACTCAAATTTACTCTGAGATTTCAAATCTCACAATCTTTTTCAAGTTGCAAAATCATGCTACTTAGTCCTTGGGGTCTGTCCGATAACAAGACTACATATATCATCAGCATATACATGAGTACTTTAATCCTCCTTCCGGCCTACAAAATTTCACCACAAAGCACTTCATTTTTGCATGTCATCAAGAAACAGGATAAACAAGAGGGTTCTTAGCACACACCCTTGTTTTACTCCCATTGTTGTGTCAAACCACTTTGACAGATGCTTGCCGTTCCATACCGCTGATTTTGTGTCCAAGTACAAGAGCTTAAGATCATTATTTCGTTGACATTCCCATCAATAAAAGTTTTTTAGAATAGTGATCTTCTATCCATAGAATCTAAAGCAGCTTTAAAGACTACATAAAAAGTATACAGTTTCCTATGTTGATCCTGAAACAACTGTGCAATATTCATAAGGTTGAACATTTCGTCAATTGTTGTTGACAATCACTTAGAAGGTTCTTAATACCGACCCATGCTGTGAGTCTTGCGTACATTACTAGTACAAAAATCTTCAATGAACAATTCCGGAAAGAAATACCTCAATAATTCTCTACTGAATCACAAGTCGCCTTTTTTGTGTATTGGAAATAGAATCGCCTTTCGGAAACCTTGTGGTAAAATGTTTTCATTAAATATTTGATTCAACGAATCCACCATCACAGTTAAAGCTTATTTTGTTATATTTTTGTAGAACTCAAAAGTTATTTGATTTTCTCCTGGTGCTTTATTATATTTTGTTCTAGCAATGGCCTCTTTGACTTCCTCCAAACATAGGTAATCATTTAGAACCAAAGAACTGGCATATTGGATTATTGAACCATTGTTTAAAGGGTTAAGAAGTTTGCAGAAGTGGTCTTTAAGGATATTAGGATGTAAACTAACCCCAAAAGTGAAAGGCCTGCCAGTAATATTTCTTATAGCTTTCCAAAAATATTTTGTATTGCTTGCATTCGTGCCTCGTGTACTACAGTTGTGTTCATAAAAATAGCAGTACTGGCCACATTAGATTAGGTTGTCAATTTTTTTAAGAACGGAAATTCTTACAAAAAAATGAATATGTTGCTTGCAACTAACAGTCTTTCGTTTTCATATTAGAGACTTTTAGCTTAAAATTATACTCAACTTTTGCCGGTGAACACACAATATTTCAAACTCTCTGGATATAGAGTGTTCATAAAAAAAGCAGTGCTTTTGATTTTGTATTTAAAAAGTGTTAAAAATCCATTTTTTTTTTAATTTTTCGTTAAGTGAATATTTACTATATAAAGTTTTAAGTATTTGTAACATACTAGCATATAAGAAATTAATAAATATTAGTTTAAAATTAAACAATGGGACGGTCAAGACAATGCACCGAAAAAAATCGAAAACTTATTCAAAAACTGCGTTTGGAGGGAAAAGTCTACCAAAATATTCCAGACATCCTAGGCTGCTCAGCAAAAATGGTCAGTAACGCCTTAAAATGGCAAAATAAACCGAAAACGTAGGGCCCAAAAAGGGTGACTACTGAAAGAACTGTCAGAAAAATTGTTCAGTTAGCAAAACAGAACCCTTCCATAGGCTCTAGGAAAATAAGAAATGGACTTTAACTGTCTGTTAACGCTGTCACAATACGAAGACGTCTTTTATAAGCGAAGTTACCAGCCCGAAGTCCACGCAAGGTACCATTCATGACGAAAAGGTATGTGGCAAAGATAATGGAGTTTGTTAAAGCACATAGAGATTGGGCAAAAGAGAAATGGCGGAATGTTCTATGGAGCGGTGAAAGCGAAGTCGTCCTTTTTGGGTCCAAGGGTCATTAAGAATATGTGCGAAGGCCCTAAAATGAAGCATACGATCCACTATTAAATTAGTGAAGCATGGTGGAGGGAAAATTATGATATGGGCTTACTTCTCATATTACGAGGTCGGGCTTAATAATCCCATCGGGGGTATAAGATATGCAACCGAGTATGTAAAAATTCTCGAGGTGTTTATGTTACCCTGTGCTAAAGAAGAAATGGCATTAGTTTGGGTATACCAACAAGGCTATGACCCGAAGCATACGTCAAAAAAGGCAAAATCATGGTTTGCGCAGAAGAAGTTATTGGTTATGGAGTGGCCCGCTGAATCCCCTGACCTTAAATACATGAAAAGTGTGTGGGTGGATGTTAAGAACGCAGTTCATAAAGCAAAACCAAATAATTCGAAAGAATTGTGAAGCAATGCGTGATTCTGGGAACGCAATACCAGTCGAGAGGTTACAGGTTTTAGTGGGCTCAATGCCATATAGATACGAAGCAGTCATAAAAAACAATGGTTATGCAACAAAGTACTAATTGCAAGCTAACATTATTTGTATACTTTCATATAACTTATTACAGTTTTTCTTACTTCTTACGTAATAGATCTAGTACTTTGTTATGCACTGCTATTTTTATGAACAGCCATATATTTAAAAAACGGTTTTTTTATGACAAAGCTAACGGTAAAAAATCAATAATACTTATTTTCTGTTATTATGAATAAAATATTTTAATTTGTTGTTAGAGGTTTAATGAAATATATTATAACGTTGAAATTGAAGGCCTTTTTGTTTTATTTCGAGAGCACTGCTATTTTTATGAACACAACTGTAACTGTTCAGCGTTAGTACAGTCGAAGTATTTTTGAAGCAGGGAAGAATCACTAATAATTTTCATGTCATCAACAAACCTATATACACAGGTTTGAGAAAGAAATAATGCTTTCATTATAATTAATGGAAATGACAAATGAAAGTGGACACAGATGACTACCCTGAGGAACACCTTAGGTGGCACACAGAAAGGATTGGACACAGAACATCTGAAATCAACATTATGTTAGCGATTTTCCAAGTAGGATCTCAGCTATTGGATGCACATTAGTGGAAACCCGAAGGATTTTAGGTTATTTAGATTTTGTTGATGCCAGTAGTGATAATATCAACATCATAACCTTTTTTAATAGCATGAAGCTTCATTCAAATAAAATGAGTTAGGTGCGTCGTAATTTACCTGCCCTTAATACAAGAAGAAATTATTCACTTACAATGAAAATAAAAATATTCATAGGTAATGTTTTCGAAGAACTTGGGTATTGAAGAAAGTTTAGTCATGTACATTCCTTCTGGGACAGAGGAATAATCGTCTTTAAGGAACGCTACAAAAGTAGAGCGACACGAACAGCAAACGACGCAATATTTGTTGCCACTTCTTTTCAGTGGTGGAAAGATAAAGAAGCTAACCACGAGTCGAAATTGTTAAAAGGTACCATCAAAATTCGGAGTCAGTAGCCTCAACGCTAAGAGCGATAAGTCCAATTTATGGTGGTCATAATCGTCCTAGCAGATCAACAATTGAGCATCAAGTGGACAAATTTGAATCCACATGCACAGTACAAAATGTTGCCGTGCCAGTGAGACAAAGAAGTGCCCGTAGTTTCCAGAATATTTTTGCCGCTGAGGGCTCTGTAGCAGAAGGCCAAATGTGTCTCTCACAGGTCGTTCTCAGCGTTGGGCGTCTCTGTGATACCATTGTTACGAATTTTGCGAAAAGATCTAGGCATAAATCACTACAAGATAAAGTTAACGCAAGAACTGAAGCCGCTTGACCACCAGTAACGTCTTATGTTCGTAAATTAGGCTGAGCAACAACTTGAAAATGATTCGGATTTTCATCGACAAATCATCTTCAGTGATGAGGCTCATTTCATCATTGGGCCGTACTTTTTCCGTGATGATCAAGACCGGCACGTTACAATTCAATGATAACCAAATATTTTTAGCCCAAATTGGATGATGTGCATTTTGGAGACATGTGGTTCCAACTGGACGGCATCACAAGTCACACAGCGAATGTCACAATCAATGTATTGGAAACCAAGTTTGTAGAACGTGTTATCTCAAGAAATGGTGCAGTCTCTTGGCCGTCTCGTTCTTACGATTTGACGCCGTTGGATTATTTTATGTGGGGCTACGTCAAGTCTATAGTCTAAACCAACAAGCTAGCGACTGTTGGTGAACTTCGTACGAATATCGAACGTAAAATTGCAGCAGTATCATCCGATTTATACTTGAAAACCATCGAAAATTGGGTTCCGTATCTGGACTTCTGTAAGCGTGCATGTAATGGCCATCCAAAAAAATCGAGTTTTATAAATAATGGCATCGAACGTACTTTTAGAGGAATAAAGAATTTCATTGATATCCAAAACCGTTTTTGTTTTATAAAAAAAAAATAACTTTTGTAGCGTTCTTATTGAAAAACCCGATATAAGATTTTGTCTATCGTTATTTGAACATTATTAAAAGTTGTAAGCGCAGACAGATTCGCAAGTATTGGAACAAATTCTCCTCTACGCCAATTTACGGGAGTGCTAGTGAAATATTGCAGAAAGTTTTTTCTAGATTTTTTTTGATAATTTACGGGCACTCAAGGGGTTATTAGTACCCTATATATGTTTATATTTAAACACATTGCGAGCATTAGGAATTTAAAAGGAGTTACCGGTGCACATTGGCCTTAAAGTTCTGAACATCAAAATGTGAGGGAAAAACAGAGTTGGCTAAGCATTCCACATTCTCGATGTGCGATTTAAGAAAGAATCTCTATACTTGACAGTACGCCCGAAATTGAGCTCAAGGGTAAACTGATGAGCATTCCTTGAAAAGCAAGTACTACGGCTGAATTGTTTAAGGGGTGAAATGCAACTGGCTAGTTCGACAGAACATTGTTTGTAAAAATATCGATAAAAAAATCGATTACTATTTAAAATCCGATGGCTATCCCCTTAATCAATTTTAAAGAAAAAACATTGGGTATGGATTGTATAGGCTAGGCAACAAAATGTTGCAACAAGTCATACGCTAAACTATTTTATAGTAACCGATACATTTTAGTTTGTGTATTGATTCTTAAGGTTTAGAAAAAAAGTTAACAGACAACATCTCTATTTTATTAATATGGATTCATAATTTTGATTTAGAGTGTTTTAACAAAAAATTGCCAATTCTGAAATGTTAACAAATAAACCAAAACTAGGACCTTCTATCCAATCTTTCAAAAAAAAGGTAACTTTGAATATTGTGTGTTAACATTACATATCTACTTGTTGTACCTTGTACCTCAGGTATTATGACTATGATTGGATGAACAACCTATAATCTGACAAGTTATACATATGTATCTTAAAAACCTTTTTGATTTGTTATTCTTAAAGTTTGAACCAACTTTAAGTTGACTTTTAACAATGTTTCAATATCAGTTATTAAAAAAAAAAACTAAGTACATATGTATAGGTGTTCAAGTGCTAGCTTTTTTTCGTAAGAGCTTGATTTTAAAATACATGTATAAATACCTTTTTTAATTATGACCATTTTCCTTAACTAGTGTGTTGAATAAAAACTAAATCACTTTTTTTTAACTTCCCATAAGAAACTATTTTAAACGGTCCGATGTATCATTTTGACATTTTTCGAAGCTTCAAAGCCGATCGAATCGATATCAAAGGGTTTAAGAAAGTTTGTGCGTTTTTTCTCACGTTCTAACGTTCGTGCGTTAGAATTATCTTTTATCGTAGCCGAACCGAGCGGGTATTTTTTATTATAGCAATTTTTAAGAAAGTGAAAAATTTTATCTTTGATTAGGTTTAACGGTGTAGTGCTCATCTCACTCGGATAACTATGGGTACATTGTGTTTCCTAGGAAATGGTAAGCCAAGGTTAAAGTAGTATCGCCTTTCTTAATTTTGCTAATGTGGATGGTGTCCTCTTTCGTCTCCTTGTCCCCACACCCTCTAAATTCTGCTTATGTGGGTACCCAATGAGGTACGGCCCTTTAGGTACCTACCAATAAAGATAATTGAGTTCAGTGCAAAAGGTGTTTTGTATTGTCTATTTGTAGCTTACACACTTCTTCTTCTAAAAATTCGGCTTCCGTTCCTTTAATGTTTTCTTTTAAGATTTCTCGAAAAACCAGTAATGTGAAATAAATAACATTTAAACTAAGGCAGACTATAATTAAAATGTTACGTTCCTCGTCTGTCTAAAGTCTGTCACATCCGCAGTTACTCGCCTAGTTAATGAACTTATTAAGACCTAATTGTAAAAGTTCACAAAGTGTAGGTATACATTTTCTGAAGCCATTACTAAGATATCGTCAGCATATGCAATGACCTTTAATCCATTGCTTAGTTCGTCTAGAATTTGATTAACAACCCACTAGTATAACCAGAGTAAGGGAGGTAATACCCCAACCTGCGGTGTACCTCTTTACATGTTTTAACTTTTAACCTGCTGTCACCTCTTTCTGTATTTACAATTCTTTCACCTAAAGTAAATTCATTCTTCAATAATTGTAGCGACTACTTCATAGTCTTTCTAAAGTATTTAGAAAAAATGAAGATAGGCTTCGGTTCAGTCTGAGAAGGCTCAACTTTTAAAACGTGCACTATCACCTGGTGAAACTCTCGTGGGTTGGTGTTGACCCATATACGACAATTTTGCTTGCCAAAAATGCGTCTTTTTACTAAAGATGGTTTTTCGGCCAAAATTGGGGTCCTCTTCCAAACGATTCGAAGCCCAGTCAGCGAACAAGTAGCTTTGTTTATGTTCATGAACTCTTAGCTCTTAAGTCAGTTGCATCTTGTCCGAGTGTCCCGAACAAAATTGGCCAAGTTAAAGTCTGCGAAAGGGCGAGTTCTTGTGCACGGCGAGGAATAGACTGCCTCGGGTTCTGCTGTAACTCAAAATCAAAATCTTCCTGCCCCAATTTATATATAGGATGTGTTCAGACAACCTATTAAATAATTTTACTAAAATCACACGTTATGGGAAATAAGTGTTCATATATATTTTACCTATATCATAACAGAAATTACTCCATTTTACTGATTTTGAATTGTTTGTTTTTCTGAGATTTCTGTCGGCTTCAGGATTTTCAATTTCGTGTTTTATTTAATTGTTACCATTCTATGGTCTGAGAACATTCCGAATATTGTGAATGTAGTCCTAACACTAAATTGTGTCAATGAATTTCTTCACATCAGGATCTGTCTTATGTGAATATTTGATCGACTGTGGTGATAAGGACTTATGAAGTTCTTGACGATGTGCTTAAGACTTTCAAATATTACGGCAGAGAAGATTTTGTAAGCCATGTTAAGGGACTGATTCCTTTACAGTTGGTGCAGTTAAGAGTGTTACCTTTTTCAATACCGGAGAAACAATACTGAGGTTAAAATCATCGGGTATACTTTCTTCCGACCATAGTTTATATAGTAGCTGTAGTAGTATAAATTTATTTAGTATGTTTTTTTTTGTATGATGCACTGGTTCACAGGTAGCCATTTTAGGCAGGACAACATCCAGACTGTAAGTGTACGAAAACTGCTTCTTGTAATAGTTCTTATCGCAGAATGTGAAGACGTTTAATATCAGCATTGGTTCCTAACTAAAAGAGTCGAACAAAAGCCAAAATGAGGTCTAACTTTCGTATTATAAATATTGACAGTACATATTATTGTTATATTTTTCCTAATTCTTTAAGGAAAACCAATTTGTTGGATATTTTATCTATCATTGAATATGACTTTTACTTACTTACTTACTTACTTAAGGTGGCGCTACAGTCCTGTGTGAACTAGGGCCTCACCAAACAAACTTCTCCATCTAGCTCGGTCCCTAGCTAGATGTCTCCAGTTTCGCGCTCCAAGTTGGGTGAGGTCACCTTCCACTTGTGCGCGCCACCTGATCCGCGGTCTTCTTCTACTGCGCTGTACTGTGGGTGTGGATTCGAAGACTTTCCGGGCCGGAGCATTGGTTTCCATGTGCTCTACGTGACCCAGACATTTTAGTCGTTGGACTTTTGCTCTTCTGGCTAAGTCTACGTGGCTGTACAGCCCGTACAGTTCGTCGTTCCATCTTCTCCTCCACTCCCTGTCGATGCATACATGACCGTAGATCACACGAAGAACTTTTCTCTCGAAGCGACCCAAGGTGCTTCCATCCGCTTTTGTCATGGTCCATGCTTCTCCACCGTATAGCAGGACGGGGATAATAAGGGGCTTATATAACAACACTTTGGTCCCCGAGAGAGGACTTTACCACTAAATTGTTTTCTTAGTCCAAAGAAACAGCGGTTAGCAAGAGTTATTCTGCGTTTGATCTCAGCGCTGGTGTTGTTTTCTGTGTTTACAGCGGAGCCTAGGTAGACGAAGTCCTTGACTACCTCAAAGTTACGTCTGTCGATTGTGACGTTTTGACCAAGACGTCGGTGTTGTATGTCCTTTCTAGACGACAGCATGTACTTTGTTTTGCCCTCATTAACCGTTAAACCCATTTTTGCCGCCTCTGCCTCAATACTCACAAAAGCCCCATTGACATCACGCTGAGTTCTTCCGATGTAAATGCTGTCATATGCGGCCTTGAAATCGATGAAAAGATGGTGGGTTTCGATTTGGTGTTCTTGAGTTTTTTCCAGGATCTGCCGTATTTGATCAACTGTGGACTTTCCTGGTCTAAAACCACACTGATAAGGGCCTATCAGGTTGTTGACGATGGGCTTCAGACATTCACATATTACGGCAGGGAAGATTTTATTGGCTATGTTAAGTAAACTTATTCCTCTATAGTTGGTGCAGTTTAGAGGGTCTCCTTTTTTTCAGGATCGGGCAAACAATACTGAGGTTCCATTCATCGGGCATGTTTTCTTCCGACCATATCTTACAGATAAGTTGGTGCATGTACCTAACCAACTTATCTCCAGCTGCTTTAAAGAGCTCGCCATTCAAGCAATCCGCTCCAGCGGCTTTATAAGGCTTCAACTTAGATATGGCAATCTTTACTTCGTCTAAGTCGGAGCTGCTTTAAAGATTCAAGCCATCCGCTCCAGCGGCTTTGCGTGCCTGTTGTTTGGCTGCATTTGCCTGCCGACATTCCTCATCAAACCAGGGGTTCCTTGTTGGTGGCTGTTTGAAACCCAGGACATCAGAGGCGGCTTCTCTGGTTGCATCTTGGCAATGTTGACACTGGTTTTCGATACATTGTGTTGGCGGCAGAGAACTTCGAGAGAGGTTACTTGTCACTCGGTCGGAAAAGGATTTGGCGATCTCTGGCGATTGTAGCCGTTCGACGTTGTATCTTCTCCCAGCACCTCCCTGTTTTGCCTTGGGTCTGGAAATCCGAAGTGCTACCCTGGCTACAACGTGGTAGTGGTCCGAGTCGATGTTAGCTCCTCGGAAAGTTCGTACATCCATAATGCTGGAAGCGTGTCTGGCGTCGATCGCAATATGGTCAATCTGGTTGACGGTAGATTGATCTGGAGAAGTCCAAGTTCCTTTGTGGATGTTGAGGTGTGGAAAACGCGTACTGGCTACCATGACGTTTCGCCCCGCAGTAAAATCTATGAGCCTGAATCCATTGTCGGAAGTGCTGTCGTGCAGGCTATTCCTCCCGATTATTCCACCAAAGATGTCTTCCCTTCCTAGCTTGGCATTAAAATCGCCCAGGACAATTTTAATATCGTAGCTATTACACTGCTCATATGTTTTGTCTAAGTGCTCGAAGCACATATCTTTGGTGTTGTCATCTTTCTCTTTTGTGTAGGCATGCGCGTATACCAGACTAATGTTCCCGAATTCAGCATACAGCTCAAGACTTCTTGCCTAAGTCTGGCTCCGATGACGAATCCGCATCCAAATAAGCGCTGTTGGTTTTCGTGGTAGCAGTCACCATAGTAGATATCGCAGTTTTTCATCCTCTTTTTGCCCGGCCCATCCCATCGTATTTCCTGGATGGCGGTGATATCTGTTTTATATCGTTCTAGGGCCTCCGCTAATTCTTCGGCCGCACGTGGTTTGTTAAGGGACCTAACATTCCACGTGCATATCCGAAGTTCGTTGCCCTTTATTCGTTTGCGTTGGTTGTCAACAGTAAATCCGTATCCGAGGCTTGTTGGTGCTTCGCAACTATGAAAGCTTTTACGTGGCCAGGAAGTCACCCCGACGCACAACCCCCGACCTGGAGGGCCAGATCCTAAGTATAACTCCAAGGATGGGGAGCCGGATAAAACCGCTCCTTACAGGCCTGGGCTCCGAATAAGTCGAAGAAGCCCTATAAGGTGTTCACTAAGTAGTTCAACCTTACTGGAACTGTAGACGCCACCGTTGATTACATCTCCTGCCGTCTGGATAAGGAGAGGTTCCCTAGTGGAAACACCTCTCCTCACCTCTCTCGTTTGCTGCCCCCAACAACTTTCCACTGGAAAGTGACTTTTAAGGTTTAATTTATTGTCCAATTGAATACCCAAGTATTTTATTTCATCGATTTGTTCAAGTTTGGAGTTAACAATTTCAAGGTTAATTCGATAATCACTGTTAATGACCATACACTTAGTTTTGGTCAGATTAGTCTTTAACTTATTAGCACTTAACCATTCGCATAGATTAGCCAAGTCACCATTTATCCCTTTTTAGTTTAAATCGATATATTTACCACTCACATAACTTGGGACGTTAGGAGTTAGGGATATTATTTATAAATATAAGAAATAATAAAGGACCAAAAATTGTTCCTTGTGGTACACCAAAGTTTTTAAATTTTGCACAGAAAGTTTACCATAAACGTAAGTTTTCTTGGATCTATTTGTTGAATATGTTTTGAAGCACTCAAGTTCAATACCATGTACACCATATTTCTCCAATTTTTCAACTAATATCATTCTGTCGAACGCTTTTTGAAAATCTAAAAATAACGCAACTATGATATCTTCATCGTGAACAAGCTGCTTAAAGGTCATAATCAGCCAGTTTAATCATGCTTCACATGAATGTCCTGGACGAAAGCCAATTTTATTACATTTTGTAAGCAAAATGCTTCTAAAATCTTTTCTTTTATATTTAAAAATATCAACATAATTTTCTCTTTTACGTACTCTTTTATTTGACACTTCAATTTTTACTAGCAAGGATTCGTGACCACTATTTTTAAACCTGGAATTGTGTCTGCCCAGATGCTTCAACTTGTATGTTCCCATAATTAAATTATTTCCAGTTGATTTGAAACACACAAATAAGCCACATAAGCCATCGGATGGTTTGTTAAACTTCAGGTTAGATATAGCAATCGGGGTATAGAGATATAGTCTATGTCGGGAAGACGGGATTGTTGGCTTTCGTAGTCTATATTGAATGGATCATCCTGCCTGACAGCGGAATTCGGTTGATCATCGCCATTATACAGTTTGGAGAAGTGGTACTTCCATATTTTCAGCATTGAAAATGTTTCTCCTATGATGTGTTCACTTTCAGCCTTTGGTTGGAGGTTTATGCACATGTTTAAACTTTCAAACTTTATTTCTACTTCTAAACCTCTCAACATCTTCCAACGCTTGCTTCTCAAGCTCTCTCTTTTTTCTTCTAAAAAGTGTGTTCATAGAGCTCGTGAGCAGCAGACTTGTAAAAACTGCAGTCTTTTTGGGACTGCAGTTAAGTCACTAATAAGACTTTTTTTCTTTAGTCTTTTAACTTACAAAAGTACTTTAACTGTAACTTAACAGTCAGCTGTTAGTACTTACTTTCTGACTTGGCAGTTCTTTTAACTGGTTTTAGTGTTTTTAGTTAATACAAATTCTTTTGTACTGGGGTATTAGAATTTTTAGTCAGTAAGTCTATTCACTGCAGTTAATTAACTTTTGGTCAATTAACTGCTTTTTTTAACTGCCTAGTTGGAAAGTAAGTACTAACTGTTGACTTGGTTTTTGCAGTTAAATTTTCCAGTCGTAGTATTCACTTTCATTCAAAAAATTAGTTAATCAACTGCGACTTAATTGAATGCATTACCCAAAAGACTGCAGTCTTTACAACTCCGGTGAGGAGCTCTCGTCCTTCTAGGCAGCGCTGATTTGCTTGCCTGCTGTTGTATCTTCTCCTAGCGTATCACTGTTTTACTAGAAATACTGTCATGGCTACAACGAAGTAAGTTCTTCGGAACGTTTAGGCATCCATAATGCTAGAAGTGATAAGTCTGAATCCGCTTTTAGAAGTATTGTCGTGCTGGCTATTTTCCCCAGATTATTCCACTAAAGACGTTGCGTTGCCCCTTCCTAGCCTAGCATTTAAATCTCTCAAGACAATTTTAATACCGTAGCTAGGGCACTGCTCACATGCTTTGTCCATCAAGAGCTCGAAGAGGATATCCCTGGTGCTGTCATCCTTCTTTTATGTGGGAGCGTGTGTTCATATTAGTCTAATTAGCTAATCTCAGCCAACGTCTTTTCGCTGTCGAACAATATTTCAAAAATAATCAAAATTTGCCGACCACCGTTTTCTATATGTTAATTTTTGTATGTACTGTAAATACCTATGCATATGAAATTATTAGCCAATGTTAAACAAGTTCCATTCCAAAATATCTGTCCATCACATACAAAATAAAATATTACGGACTGTACGTAAGTTGCAAAGGCGATAATTTATATCACTCCGCTTGTTATATCTGACCACATGATCAAAATTCCATGAAGCATTTTCCAAAATAAACGATTATCTCTCTATGATTATAATAATGTGCTGTGCTTTCAGCTTTGAGCGTGGATTTTCCAAAGAATCTAAAACCTCTAGAGAGTAGCCAAACGTTTCGCCTATAAAATTTGAATGTAGGAACAACCCGATGGCAATCTAATGGCAGTCAATATTTATTGCTTGTTTTTCCATCAGCTATAACCAACCACTGAATTGTTGCAGATTTCTCATATACGATTGTTCCGTGCCCCCAGTCAATGCAAAACAATAAAATTCGAGTTGCCTGTTTTGTACACAAAAACGAAGTACATATTCCACCAATTTAAATGCAAACAAATAAACCAACAACGCCTCTGCACCACACTACATCAACATTCTTCAATGTTGCAAACATCTTTCAGCTATTTTTCAAAAACTCTACAAGTTTGTAAACATTCTTTCACTTTGCAACCTGTAGAGTAGATTTTTTAGCATATCCCTATTGAAGACACAACTAAAAATATACACAAGTATCTAGATACATTAATTTTACTGTAAAAAGTAAGAAGAAAAACAGAAATAAAAGAACACATCTATAACCCTCCCATAACTTACAGATGTAAATTGCTCCAATTAATATTGGAATTTCTCTCCCCCAGAGACTTTTAACAGATCCCGTCCAATATGCAATATGCGTGTAGCAGTGCATAACTGCAAGCGGCCAAAAGAATGAGGAAAACATTCCACATCAAAAACATCGCCAGCGAAGCTCCCCGAGCCATTTGAATTCTCAAGCGTCCGTGTCGTCGCTCGTCGTCATCGCGTAAAACTGATTATACTTGAACCTACCACAGAACGTATATGTGTATATATTAAAATATCGGCCTCAGCCTCATACGTTCATTCATAGGTACAAAGATAAATTCAATGGCAAAGAGTATATGCGGACGCGGAGAAGAATCCGATGCAATCCAATGCAAGTTTCCATAAATTCTTAGAACATTTTAACTTTCTCATCGATTAACAAAGAACAGTGGGGTTGATTTATCTGGAAGCTGACTTGAACAAATACTCTTTTTAAACTGGAGACACTTTGGGATTTTAGTGTGCCGAAGAAGTTTTTACTAAAAGGGAACACTTAGGCGTATACGCACTTTTTTGTTAATTTTGTTTAACAAATGTTTTTTTAAATCGGTAAGTGTACAAGATGATGGTCCGAAAAAATTGAAAAGAGAAAATAAAAGATTTGTCTACTAAAGTCCTAAGATTATACACATAAGAGGAAAGAGGAAACCACAATGGTGGGCCTCAGATCTTGACTCGCTCAGGAAGGAATGCAGGAAACTTTTCAACCGAGCCAAAGCTGCAAGACTATCCTCTCATTGGGACTCCTACAAAGAATCCCTAAGAATCTACAAGAAGGCACTAAGGAAATCCAAGCGATCTTCTTGGCGATCCTTCTGTGGCACGAAAGAAGAAACTTCTGAAACCTCTAGGTTACGGAAAATTCTTTCAACTAGTCCAGCTATGCCAAGCTGCTTGAAAAATACAGATGGCTCCTGGACAAATTAATGAATGTAATGAATCGCTGAACTTACTATTGGACACTCACTTTCCTGGTAGTTCTCTTACCGAAACTTGCAACAGTTTTACACGTTCAAGTTCAAATACAACATATCCACAAGGTCTCATCACAAAGGATAAGCTACAATGGGCTCTCAACAGCTTCAAACCATTTAAAGCTGCAGGACCAGATGGAATAATACCAGCAGAATTACAAAAAGCCTCTGATATAATTGCACCAATCCTTGAGGCAATTTTTACCAGCTGTCTATACCTGGTCCATGTTCCCTCGGCATGGAGAGAAGTTAAAGTTGTCTTTATACCTAAAGCAGGTAAATGCTCCCAAGTTAATCCTAAAGATTTACGACCTATAAGGCTATCATCATTCCTTCTTAAGACCCTGGAAAGATTGATTGATATCCATTTAAGGGCACGTATCGATACAAGACTTCTGTCTTCGTCTCAACATGCCTACTGTAAGGGTAAATCGGTGGAAACAGCGTTACACACTTTAGTACGCACCATCGAATATTCCCTCCATCATAAAGAGTTCACTATGGTTGCTTTCCTTGACATCGAAGGTGCCTTTAACAACGTGGACACAATTGCAATCACATCTCCACTGACATCTCTAAATGTAGAGAGTTCGCTTCGGGAGTTAATTCATTTAATGCTTACTAGCAGAATAATTAACTCAAAACTGGGCAACTCTTCTAGCAGACGATTCGTTAGTAGAGGCACACCGCAAGGTGGTGTTCTATCCCCTCTCCTCTGGAACCTAGTGGTGAATAAAATCCTAACTAGTCTGGATGCGGAGGGTTTCAGAGTGATAGCCTATGCGGACGACGTTGCTATAGCTGTTTCAGGAAAGCATCTTAATATCCTAAAAGAACTCTTACAAAATGCCTTGGACAGACTAATACTTTGGGCTGATCGGTGTGGACTGGGTGTTAACCCACACAAAACCGATCTGGTCTTATTTTCGAGGAGATACAAAATTCCATTTGTCAACCCTCTTTACATTAAAGGAATCCAATTAAAATTCTCAGACGAGGCTAAATACCTAGGTCTTATCTTAGACAAAAAACTAAATTGGAAACACAACGTACAGGAAAGAGTCAAAAAAGCTACTGTAGCTCTCTTTTCTTGCAAAAAAGCTATTGGTAATAAATGGGGTTTACAACCCAGAATCACGCATTGGCTATACACATCGGTAATCAGACCGATTTTAACGTACGGTGTGGCAGTATGGTGGACTGCTTTAGAGAAAAGTATAAACAGGGATAAGTTAAATAAAGTCCAACGTTCAGCCTGCCTATGTATAAGCGGATCGCTTCGCACGACCCCGGGTGCGGCACTGGACACCTTGTTCTACCTTACACCTCTTGACATATTTAGCAAACAAATAGCTGCAAGCTCTGCTATTCGCCTCAATGCTTCGTCGCAGTGGACTAACAACAACATTGGCCATTCCGTAATTCTAAGGTACTTAGAATCAGTTCCAAAGCACACAGACTACACCATCCCCCAACTATAATTCGACAGGAATTTCCAGATTTCTATACCTACCAGATCTTTTTGGGAAGATAGGACATTCTTGGAGGATAATTCAATCCTCTTTTACACAGATGGCTCAAAAACCAAAGAAGGGGTTGGTGGTGGTGTGTACTCTGAACAACCGAAATCAAGTACCTTATTCTGTATTCCCAATCATTGTTGCGTCTTCCAGGCGTAACTATTGGCGATAAGTCTTGTATTGGCTTAAGAAAAACGTGATACCAACATCTGATATCCGTATCTTCTCAGATCGTCAGGCTGCTATCAAATCTCTGAACTCTTTTTCTACAAACTCTATAACAGTCCAAAACTGTCGATCATCTCTAATGGAGATGGCACAACAGTTTAATATTCACCCTTGCTGGGCGGCGGGCCATAGAGACATTCCAAGTAACTGTAAGGCAGATGAACTCGCCATCAACGGTACAGTGCAGCCCATCCTACCACGTTTTGCAAGTACTGGCATACCAATCGCTACTTGTAAACTGCTACTAATGCAAGACGCTGCGAGGAGGGCAGGCACCAGGTGGACCAACATCACCACGTGTCAAGTCACAAAAAACATCTGTCCAACACTGGATTTAAAACGTTCAAAGTGCTTGCTCTCTGTAAGCAGATCGCATATAAGCTCGATAATAGGTGTCATAACCGGACTCTGTCTAATAGGAAAGCACGCCACGCGGTTAGGTGTATTCTCAAATGACTTTTGCAGAAGCTGTATGCACGAGGAAGAGGAAGAAACGGTTCTTCATCTTCTCTGCACATGCCCTGCTCTAGCTCGAAAACGCAAAAATTACCTAGGAGAATTCTTCTTTAACGATCTAAACGATCTAAATCATATCGGTATAATCAGCCTCTCACGTTTCGTAAGGGACTTTAACTGGTTCCATTGAGCTTAGGAGGAAGCCTCAAGATTCATGTGGTATCACAATGAGCCATTAAACTGGCCTAAGTGTGTCCGTTTCCATCTTTTACAGCCACTATAACCTAAACTAACCTAAAGTCCTAAGATCCCATCTAAGAAGCACGCTTACGGCGAGCGATACAGGTATTAAGACCTGTCCCTAACAAAGGTTACAGAATTGTCAACGGAGCACTAGCTATATTTGTCCGAGGTTCTCTTAGACAGTGACCTAAGATTAACCGGTTGAGATTTCGTTTCCAGACCCTAGTAGCAAACTAAAGAAAAATCAGTCGGCCTAAGCTTTGTCCGTCGTACCCTTATTTAAATTAATCTTACACTTCGCTCGCAAACACATTTGATGCAAAGTGATGATTTTCGATTTTGACTTGTTTTGAATTCTACTTTTTAGTTACTCGTTTATTCGAAAGTTCATAAGAATATAGTTGGCATTACTAGAACTATTCGATTCTCGTTGGTTCGAAAGTAGTCAAATAGATACATCGTACCAATTTTTCGAATTCGAGCAATTTCATTATAGAATCGAGTTACATAGTAAGGCCCCAGGGATCTATTCCCTTCGTGCCACTGGCAGAAAACCAAAAGACATTCGGTGCCTTGTCCCGCGGTAACAAGATATGTCTGGGTCTTCATACAAAAAAATAGAATAAACAAGTACCCTGTCCCTAGCAGAAAGTAGAAAATAAACGGGTGACCTGTATATTATATATGCACCAGATTGGTACCGAGACTCATTGTAAGAAGAAGACGGATATCTTGTCAAGAGTTACTGTGAACTCAGAGTAGATAACGTTTCGTTACAGTATAGTTTGGCCGGAGCAACTAAAAGATCCCAAAATAAAATGAAACGCCTTCTTAACTCTTTCACTATTGAACGAAAAAAAATTATAGACAGGACTCTGGTTCATTACTGTACTTATCATACATCAAATGTCCAACATTCTTAAGCAAGTTGTTAATCTATCGTTAGTTGACATTGTCAAATCTGTAAAAGATTAGTTTTCCAATCTGTTTAACTCATAACGCATCATTTGCGTGAGAACCGTCGCCATTACTCTTGCCACGTAACAGAAATGCATCTTAAGTGTTTCCAAACACAGCGGTGTTATACCTGTTTCCAAATATAACATACAAATAGTTTGTTGCAATACAAGGCAGCCCAAAATAGTTCCGGATAAAAGCACGAAGTCATTTTTCTACAGCTTCCCCATACTATGGCACTAAAAGGGAGAATTGATAGTACAGCAGTTCAAAAGATTTTATACTTCATGCAGTGGTTTGTATTGAAGATGCTTATTGAGGTGTAGGTAAGAAGCTATTTCGACTCCTCGATACTTATACTCCTTAATAATCTCTATTGGTTCTTCCTCAAACGTCCAGTTTTCATTTCTAGAGTGAGCAGGCTTGATCACTGATAAAGCTTCGGTTCCCATCAGTGTGGTTAGGAGACAGATGGGGGATCATCTCGAAACCTACCGCGTGATGTTGTCATGTGTTCTTTCTGTCTGTTGTTTTTTCTCTTCTGTCATTCTGTCTTGTATTAATGTTAATATTTTAATTAATAATTGATATATTGTATAAGAACCATAAGAATAAAAAGAAACAGTTTCAATAGCTAAAACCTGAACCGTTCAAAATTCCTAGAAAAAACACTTTGATAAAGAACATACGTTCTCGAAAAATGGTGCTAATAGCTTTCTGCAGATGTTTCAGCTTAAAATAATAAGCAGCTTAAAGTCAATAATGTTAATCTCTGTGTACAACAAAACATTATTGATTGGGATTGGGACTTCAAATGTTTCAATCAGTAATCTTTTGATCCAGGGCCGGATTTAAAATTCCAGAGGCATCGGGGCATAAAAGGAGCGGAGGCCCCCTTCGCCCCAAATTATTTTCAAAATAAAGTAAACCATTTCTTTCACTCGAGTTTTTCAATAAATATTTTATTGTGAAACCAAGTAGATTCCTTTAGTATTGAACAAACACATATAAATATAAACAGAAAAAATAATTATCTAAAATTAAATTTTAAGCTTAACGAACGGAACTTTTCGAGCTTTTTTCGCCGAAAAATCGTTGATGATTTCGTTGAACTCTAGTTCTCGGAGTAAATCGCTTTCAATGCTCAGGAGAAAAAGCATCGATAGACGGTTTTGTCCCATCGTGGTTAGAAGCCTATTTTTTATAATTTTTGTTTTTGAAAATCAGCGCTCTCCAGTCCAATTTGTTACCATCAAAACCAAATACATTCTCAATGCAATTTTGAGATTTGGAAATGTAGCTCTGAAATTTTGATTTTCGAGAATTTGGTAGTAAAATACGTTTGGCGATTGATCTGTTCCATAGTCCTTTTCCTTTTTGTATGAGTCAATCAAAGACACAAATTGAACCACCTCATTACCAAGACTAGTCTCTGGAAATTTCACTACAGAAAATATTATAAAGCGGCCCATACACCTTGCACACCAATGTTCAGTGTCAGGCACCAAGAGATTTAAATCTATATTTCAAAAGTGTGTGCTGAAAATTTCCTTCAGGATGCAAAAGAATGGTAAAACTTCAAGTGAGTGCTAAGACTTCAAGTAAATGCAAAAACTGCTTAAGAAAATAAGCAACTTTTTAAAAGTATCCTAAAAGCGTTTAATTTAACAAAGTAAGCTGCCCCACTGTATACAAGAATTTTTAGGAATACTCCAATAGCCTCTGAATCTAAAATGTCTCCTATATCTGCAGATTCTCATCACTTTAGCTCATCGCATGTCTTATGCTTTTGCCGCAAGTAATGTACTACTCCTATGCGAATGTGAATATATCGATGTGGGTTGCAGTTGCAAGTTCTACAACTTAGATCATTGGCGAGCTAGAGAGATGTTGCAGAGAATTTATTATTTATGCATAGATTCCAGCTAGCTTGATGACTGGATCGGTTAGTTTTATGGTGCGGTCGGTGTGTTTGGCTTTCGGTCGGAATGGGGGCAAAGCTATAGCCGTTCCTTGAAGTCGTCCGTCGTCGTTGAACGTTCATTCCATGCAATGATGATGGAACGTGGTTTCAAATGGCTTTGCGAAAGGATTAGAAAACAACATTGTTGCGGTAAATAGCTCAAGGAATTAGGACTAGTTTTGTGTATAGAAAAAGACTTGGCTCGCTCGTTCGGGAATGTAGTAGCACATGCATCGACATAAATTATTTTCATTTTTACCACGACTGAAGACCGCTCCGCTGGCTGGTGAACGCGAGGAGGCTAGAAGCGTTTCAATATTCATACCTACGACTTCGAGGAGTACTCTATAAAGAAGAGGTCCAGAGCAGAGGAGTAAAAGGTTAAACTAGATACTCGACTCGAATAATGTATTGCCGTGTGGTGTGTAACTTGGATCGTTTTTGAGAAACAACTCCTGTTCAATGAAGTATGCTTAGCATATACACTGCCGGTCAATAGAATAGGTTTAAAGCATTTAAAGTAAACAGGAGATATTTTTTTTTTGCAAAATAGTCTTACGATCATATTTTTGTCTTCAAACTGATTCACAGACTTGTAGAGTTCATAGACGAGATATCCTTATAAACATTTTTATCAAGGTCTGGTGTACTATCAAAGCTTTCAAGACTCTGACGGTATGGAGGGCTCCGTTATCCTAAAAGTTTGAAACATTTACTGAATTTCAGAAAAGCTGCGAACCTATACCTTTGGCCAGCAGTGTATTATTCCACACATCCCACATTGTATGTTTATGTTTGTCGCAGCTCAATTTCTTATAGATCTTAAACGAAAATGGAACTATTGTGAAATTCCTTAACATCTTTCAAAGTTGTACCAGATTATACTCGTATGTACTCTACACAGCACATACTCGTAATCGTAGTCGTAAGGTAGCTTGAGGCTGATTCCTTGATGGCCATAAATTAAAGAAGGATTAAATGATTATGCGTGAATGCGGTAGAAAAGTTGCGGGTATCAGATTTAAAAAAAAAATAGTTATACAATTTAATGGCTTCAAAATGCATTAGAAATATTTCACTATACACGAGGACTGATTTGTTGTAGACTTATATGAGGAAGGAAAACTATGCGGGGATCATTGAAAGAAAAGGTGATACATATCTTCATTCCGAATAGTTTTCTAGATTTTTACTATAAAAATCAAATGGATGCTCGAAAGGTGATAGAGAAGGCTTTAGGGTATGTGTCAGGAAATAATTGCTTGAATTTTGTACCTGCAAACCAACATTTTCATTGGAATCTTTTATTGATACTTGGAATTGTTAAATCGAAATTTTTGACGAATGTTGTCTACATTTCAAGGTCCCAAGAATTTGATGGCATTGTTTTTTTTTCAATTCAATTCTTTTATTGAGGCTTTTGAAACACAATTTTCTCTTATGTATTTAAATATATGAAAGAATTAAGAATATTCACTGGTTCAACTATTAATTTTTTCGAAGAGCTTTCCAATATTGGAAAGCAAGGAAATAGGTCGAAAGTCTTTTAATTCTGTTGTAGATCTAGTTTTAGCTATTAGTAACAATTTTGCTCTTTTCTAAGCTAAGAAGTCATTGTTAATGCAATGATTTAACAGCGATGCCAGTATTTTATCGAGTTAATGGGAGCTTTTTCACTGAATAAAGTTGGATATTCCATCAATTCCTGAGGATTTTTTTATTTTTCGAAACCATTCTGCAAATATGAACATGTTGAGGTGTTGCGAACGGTGAAGTGGCTGGGTTATATGATGGCCTGGATGCTGAAAAGGTAATGATTTCTGAATTATTTTCAGGTGAAGAAAATTCGGAAACTTTAAGAAGGACGTCGTTGGTTAGGTCTAAATCGTAAGTAGGCTGTTTTTCGGTATAGACTGCAGGAAAGAAATTTTGAAAAGCATTGATTTTTCATCTTGTTACAGGTAACTCTAACCCATTATGGATAAGAAAATCTTGTGAGATATCTGTACCAAACAAATTTCTTCCAATAATTTTATCAATTTCTTTGAAAGCTTGCGGCGACGGACGAATATTTTGTAATCTTGTCTTAAAAGCTAAGATCAATATTAACACTTTGTTTGATAAGCTTATTAAGATATTTAATTCTGGCGGATAGTTGTTGATATTCAATATCATCAATTCTTGGCACCCCTAAAAGAACCTTCTCGTAGCTTTAAAAACACTTATTGAGAAGCTTTAAGGTTAAGTCTTCACAACAAACTTTCCACGTCAAACATATCATTGGATAAGCATCATTTTTTGAGAAGTTTGTATTGGAGTTCGTTCGTTCGAGCTACCTTTCTTCTTTGACCAAAACTCACGAGCGTATGCAGTTGCGCACTCCAAGTTCGGTGAGGTCACTTTTCATTTAGCGCGCCACATGATCTGCGGCCTTTCTTGACTGCGCTGTCTGTGGGCGTAGATTCGAAGACTTTTTGGGCCGTAATTTTGGTTTCTATGGCATTTACCTAGATATCTCAGGCGTTGGACTTTAATCCTTCTGGCTAAGTCTACGTCGCTGCACAGCCCGTGCAGCTCGTCGTTCTGTCTTTTTCTCCACTCACCTTCAATGAAAACGGTACCGCAGATCACGCGAAGAACTTCTCTCTCGAAACGACCCAAGGTGCTTTGGTTGCTCTAAAGAGGGTTTTACTACTAATTTATTTCTTATCCCAAAGAATCAGCTTTTAGCAAGATTAGTTCTTTGTTTGATCTCAGCGCTGATGTTGTTTTCTGTGTTCATAGTGGAGCCTAGCTAGACATAGTCCTTAACTATTTAAAAGTTACATCTGTCGATGGTGCAGTTTCGACCGAGACGTCGTCGATGTTTTAGGTCATTTCTTGATGATAGCATGTACTTTATTTTGCCGTCATTGACCGCTAAACCCATTTTACACCTCTGCTTTAATACAATAAAAGCCCTGAGTTCTTTCCAATATGTCAATGTCAACAGCATAGCATAAGCTAGTAATTGGACAGACTTTTAAAAGATAGTGCCTCTAAAATTGACTTTGGGAGCTCTGCTCTATTCTTTCAAGGACGATGTTACAGAAATCACATGACAGTGGCTTTTCTACAGAGTATTTTGACTTCAAAAGGTTCGTTTAAGTTGTTTCCAATTTTAATGGAACAGAACACGATTTTCATGGTAATTGCACAAAAGGAAGAGTTTGGCACGGATGCCAAAATAAGACATGGCTCTATACAATTCGTCCCTCTAGATGCTGTCATTTTCTGCCTTGAAATTTACGAAGAAATGGTGGGTGTCGATTTGATGTTCTTGGATTTGTGAAATTTCCTGGTATAAAGCCATACTGATTAGGACCTTCGATATTGTTGACGGTGAGCGATGTTATAGAGACTGATTTCTCTATAGTTAGTGCATCCATTTCTTCTTTTTTGGTATCGGGCTTGTTGGGAATATTCAACAATATTAACACGTCTTATTGTAAGATCATTTATATACATATCTCATCTCTCTTACTTTTCTCTTTTGTAAGCTATTAGAATCATGTTATTGTAAACCTAATCAATTCTATTTAATGCAATAAACACTCACTCTAGTTTTGTACTCCACAGTGATCGGTCGTTCTTATTCTAACAGGTTATGGGCCCAGACCCAAGTCTACTGTGTTAACGGTTCCTTTTTTTTTTCAGTATACTAAAGTGTAGGTTTTTTTTTGCATGATTGCTTTTGCATGTGATTTGGAAGCACATTTTTTTTTGTATACCTAAGTACATATTATTAAAATATTGGGAAAATGGATAGTGTCGATTTAATGAAAATTGACAAGCTTTTAAGTTCAGACCAGTGGAGTACATGGAAATTCCAAATGAGAGTCATGCTAAGTGCCAGTGATATGTATGATATTGTAACTGGTGTGATGCAGAGCCCTGCATGAGGCTGCAAAGTTAGTGGAATGGCAAAAGCTTGATAGAAAGGCGCAAAAGGTTATAGTCATGGGTGTAGGTTCGCAAGCACTCGTTCATCTCATGAATTGTTCTACATCGCATGCCATGTGGCAGAAATTAGAATCGGTTTACGAGCAAAAAGCTTCTACCAATATACACTTGCTCCAGCAAAAGTTTTATAGCTTTTCGAAAGATGCATCTGACGATGTTGCAACTCACATTTCTAAGCTTGAGTCGATTGCACATCAATTAAAAGATTGCGGTGAATCGATTTCCGAGAACATGCTCATTACAAAAATAATCATGACACTTCCAAAAGAATACAACCATTTTTTTACTGCTTGGGAGTCAACAGTACAAAATGAGAAGACAATAGACAATCTTACGGCTCGTCTGCTAATGGAAGAGTCACGCTTGAGTTTACAGGTGCATAATGAAATTGCAACATCGACAACAAGTGCATTGGTTGCAAAAAGGGGAGCACATTTTTCAAGCGGTCTTCATAAATCCAAGGGGAAGCCAGGAAAGTGTTTTCTCTGCAAAAAGCCAGGCCATTGGAAAAAAGATTGCCCATCTAGGCAAGGAAATGGGAGTCGGCATAGGCATGGACATGTTGCTCAGCAGGAGTTCCAAAGTGATGCTTTTGTATGCACATCTATGGTGGTTGCGTCATCTGAAAGCAAGAGCAGTGAATGGTTTTTGGACTCCGGGGCCAGTGATCACATGACGTTTCGCCTAGATTGGTTTCAAGAATATGTGCCCTTCAAGAATCACAGTTTGTTCGCGTAGGTAACGGGGAAATTATCAATGCAGTAGGTAGCGGTAAAATCAGCATTCTATCGTATAACGGTGAAATCTGGCTACCTAAATTCCTCACAAACGATTAAAATCAACTAAGTCCGAATGTCACCTTTTGCAAAATGGACGCACTGTTGCAGTGGGAGTGCGGGAGTCCACTCTATTTAAGATGATGTTTAAGATTGTGGTACCTGCAATTGCCAATGTAAGCGATAAAATTGATGATATTAAGATTTGGCATGAACGCTTAGGGCACCAAAATGTGAATTATGTTCGTAGTTTTTTGAAAGAGCGTGGTATAGTTTTTCGTGACTCAACTAACCTCTTTTGTGATGCATGCGCATTAGGAAAAATGCATCGGTTTCCTTTTGAAAGTAATAGTAGAGCAAGCTCTGTAGGGGAGCTGGTGCACGCTGATTTGTGTGGCCCTATGTAAAACATTTCAGTTGGTGGTTCTAAATATTTCCTTTTACTCAAAGACGATTTTTCCAGGTACAGGGTATTATATTTTGTAAAAGAAAAAAATGAGGTTCTCGAATGCTTGAAATAATTTGTAAGTAAATTGAAATTAGAAACTGGGATGGTACTTAAGACAATTCGGACGGACAATGGACTAGAGTTTGTTAATTCAGGTCTGAAAGATTTTCTTAATAAAGAATGCGTTCGCCATCAGACATCTGTGCCCTATTCACCACAGCAAAATGGCAGGCTGAGAGAGATTTAAGAACAATCGTTGAGGCAGCCAGGACTATGATTTACGCCAAAGGTTTAACTTTAAGACTATGAGCAGAAGCAGTGAGTTACGCATGTTTTCTATTAAATCGGACGGGACCGACAGATTCTAACAAAAAAAGTCCAATAGATTTATGGATGGGAACTGATCAGCAACAAGACTATACAAGTTTTAAGGTTTTTGGGGATGAATGTTATGCTCACATTCCATCGCAAAAACGTCGAAAGTGGGATCCAAAGTCTCAGCGCGGGTTTTTTGTGGGATATCCAGAGAACACCAAAGGATACCGCATTTACTTTCCAGCCAGTGATACGATTAAGGTGAATCGAGATGTTGCGTTTAAGAACTTGGTAGAAAATACGGTTATTCTGCATGAAAACACAAAATATCCTGAAGTCAACAGAATTGAAAACGTAAAAGATGAAATGGCATATCAACCAGAAAACAAAGCTGATGATTTCCCTGATTTATCAAATGAGCCTGATGAAGAGTTAGCCACTGAAAAGGTAAATAAAGTTAAACAAATTAAAAAATTAATGCAAACTAAACAAAAAGAACCTACTGAACCAACTGAACCTATAAGCAGTCGTTTGAGAAATTCTCAGAAAGAAAATGGAAATTCCCTAGTTTCTATTTTGGAAGCAGGAGCTTTTGTGGACAAAGCTTGTGAACCAAGAAGTTATGAAGAGGCTATTGAATCAAAAGAAAAGGAAAAGTGGCAGGCGGCAATGGAGGAAGAAGTCGAGGCTCTGAAAAGAAACAACACCTGGGAGCTGGTCGAACTTCCATCTGGCAAAAAGGTCATCGATAATCGTTGGGTTTTTAAGATTAAACATGAAACAAGCAATGAACCAGAACGATACAAAGCCAGGCTAGTTGTTAGAGGGTTTTCACAACAGCAAGGGGTAGATTACAAGGAGACGTTTAGCCCTGTAGCTAGGTTTGGTTCCATTCGTTTGATTCTTGCTATTGCGGCAAGCAAAAACTTGTCTTTAAAGCAATTTGACATAAAAACAGCTTTTCTTAATGGAGATCTTCAAGACGAAGTTTATATGCGACAACCCTGTGGCTTCCAAGATGACACGGATCGAGTTTGTTTATTGAAGAAAAGCCTTTATGGCTTGAAACAAGCTTCAAGATGTTGAAACATAAAGTTTACAAAATTCCTAACGTCGTTTCAACTTAAAGCTACTGAAGCTGATCCATGCGTGTTCGTTGGGAAAAATATCATCATGGCTATATACATCGATGATGGTTTGATCGCAGGTAACGAGGACGATATAAATGAACTCATTCGACAAATGAAGGTGATTTTTGAGGTGAAAGTGTTCGAGGCTCGATGTTTCTTGGGATTAGACATATGCCGGCAGACAGATGGTTCAATTTTTCTTCAGCAATCTGCTTATGCGGATAGAATCGTGTTGAAGTTCAATATGAATGAGGCAAAACCTGTTTCAACACCGGCTGATTCCATAACCTACAAGGACACTGACAAAATAAAAGACGAGGTACAACATTTTCCCTATAGAGAGGCGGTAGGGAGCCTAATGTATTTGGCAATTGGCAGCAGACCCGACATTTCCTATGCTCTTGGGGTTGCAAGTCGGCACCTGGATAAGCCAACTACACAAGACATTACTGCAGTTAAGCGTATTATTCGATACGTGAAAGGAACACGTCTACTTGGTATATGTTTTAAATCAAATAATAAATTAATCGTTAGTTGTTTCAGCGATGCCGATTATGGTGGTGATACTGAGACAAGACGGTCAACAAGTGGCTTTGTGTTCCTACTGGGTCATTCACCAATATCATGGTCTTCACAACGCCAACAATGTGTTGCTCTATCGACCATGGAGGCCGAATATATGGCAGGTGCAAACGCAGTAAAGGAAATCGTATGGTTGTTACGATTAATGAACGATCTACTGAAGGAAGGATGTGGCAAACCAAGTCTTTATCTGGATAATCAAAGTGCCATCAAACTAGTACATAATCCAGAATACCACAAACGAAGCAAACACATTGATGTAAGGTTCCATTTCATCCGGGAGAAGTTCGCTGAAGGTATTTTTGAGCTCACATATGTACCAACCGACGATCAACTGGCAGATATTTTTACTAAGCCTTTGCCAAAGACAAGATTCGAATTATTAAGAAAAAAAATTGGAATTATTAATTTATAATTTTTTTTATTGAGATTTCTAAAATTTTATAATTTCTATAAAAAAATGAATTTAAAAAACTAATTGAATTATATTATACCTATATTAAAGTTAAAAGTTATAAATTATTTAATAATGTTGAAAGTGGGAGTGTTGGGAATATTCAACAATATTAACACGTCTTATTGTAAGATCATTTATATACATATCTCATCTCTCTTACTTTTCTCTTTTGTAAGCTATTAGAATCATGTTATTGTAAACCTAATCAATTCTATTTAATGCAATAAACACTCACTCTAGTTTTGTACTCCACAGTGATCGGTCGTTCTTATTCTAACAGGGCTGATACTCTCTTCTAATCAAATTATCTCCAGGTGCTTTTGAAAAGTTCTTCTTCAGCGGCTTTGTATTACTTCAGCTAAGTTGTGATAAATTTGATTTGATCTAGTTTGGAAAGACGGAATTTTTCGCCTTTGTCTGCTGTCAGCGGTATTGCCGAAGTGGTTCATCCATTTCCTCAGCACTGACTGCGGTTCCACTATAATGTTCCCACTTTCGTCTTTGCAGACTTCTCGGTTCGAGGTTAAAGCAATAGTAAATTTAGTTCCACCTGCCCAGGAATTTGTCGAACTTTATTTCTTCTTCTAAACCTCGCATCATATTCGACGGCCTGTCGACATTCCCCATCAAATTAGGAGTTTCTTGTCGGTGTTTGTTTGAAACCCAGCACGTCAGAAGCGGCTTCTCTAATCGCATCCTCGCAATGTTGCTACTGGTTCTCGAAATAGTGTATCGACGGCAGATAACTTCGAAAGAGGTTACTTGGGACTCGGTCCAAAAAGGATCTGGAGATCTTTTGCGATTGTAGCCGTTCGACGTTGTATATTCTTTCAGCATGTCCTTGTTTTGCCTTAGGTCTGGAAAACCGAAGAACTATACATTGGCTACACAGAGATAGTGTTCCGAGTCGATGTTAGCTACCCAAAAAGTTCAGACATCCATTATGCTGCAAGCGTGTCTAGCGTCGATCGTAGCTCGGTCAATATGGTTGATGGTTCATTTGTCGAAATTAAGGTGAGTGAAATGTGTACTGGCTACCAGTACACTTTTGGAAGTGTTGTTGTGGAAGCTTTTATCCCCTACTATTCTCCAAAGATATCTTCCCTTCCAGCTTGGCATTAACATCTTAAAATCGCAGCTAGGCCATTACTTAAATGCGTTTTCCAAGACCTCGAATTACATATCCGTGTTGTTGCCATCCTTCATTTCTGTAGGGACGTGTTTATTTTAAGAAAAATCTATACAAAATATTACGCAAAATTGTTAAAAACCGATTGTTCATAAATGAACATGATCCATAAAAGGGTGCAGCTGCGCATTTCCACAAGACATATAAAAAATAATCTTGTGATAGGGCGTAGAGTCATAGGATAGGAATACATGTGTACACAAAAATAACCAAAGATAACATGGGGTGGAAATGTGTATTCTATTTTAATCAGTGTCTTAACTCGTGTTCCTTAGATTTAAGAAGGTATAAATAGTTGTAACTAAAAATAAACGTTAAAATAAACGCATAACCAAAAACAGACGTTTCATTTACTTCTTTCCAAAATTATTTTCATTGGTCCTTCGAGCCGGATTGTTAGTAGCGATTGAACCAAAGAAAAAAAATATATTTTGTTTTGTCAATTGCCAGTGAGGTAAAAAATTAAAAGTGAAACAAAAAAACTTGGAAAATTCCAAACAAGATTCAAATTGGTAATTAATTGTTTATAAGTTTTCCCCCACCAGTAGTAAAAACTTAGAAACAAGCCAATAGTTGATTTAAATAGGAAAATCCTGAGTATGATCAATCTTCAGCTATTGTACAAGTTACGTTTAATGAAAAATACCGTGGCATGGCAGAAATATCACGTTGTAACTTAAGTTCTATTTGTATTAAACTATTGGAAATTGTGGCACTTGATAGAATTGAATTAGCTTAATCGTCGAAAATTACACGAAGATATGCAGTGGGACTTTGTTTCCGTATAGCTGCCTGATGTAGAAGATTAAACTTTTGACATGGGTTCTTTTGTTCGTGTCTTCAAGATTGATGTGATCTGTGGGATGACTCTCATTATAATTTGAATTTCTCTGCATCGAGATCGAACTAGGGGATACTTGTTTTCGTAAAGTAACTTGTTTTTTAACTTCTTTAAACGGAAATAAATCAGCCTTGTCTAGATCTTCAATTACTTTAAACTTTGTTTTTTCAGTCTACAATCTGGTCAAGTGTAGAAAAATTACATCTTCGTTTTCTTCACAATTGATGGATACATCTAGTGTAGCCACTGATACCAATTCGAATAGCGACTTTTCATCTTTAACTACGTTCTCATTCTGGTACTGGTTTAAAGGGTATCCTTCCTGGCTTGCTTCTCTATGGCTTGCAAATTAACTTTGAGACCATCTATGTTTGATTCTGTTGGATTGTTCGCAATTTTTAACTCTTCATTCTTTAAACCATATTTTAGTTTGGGAAGCTCTTCGAAATACACTTCTACCGATATTGACTTCAAAATTATTTCATTCTATTTAATTATTTTTGTTAAAATAACGTGACTAAACTAACTAAAAATTTTCCTCTTGGGGAGTCTTAGCCTTGCAAAAGTTTCAAGTTCTCGATTAAGTTGAAAATGCACTAACTTCATACTATTTTTCTGAGATCTTTCAAATAAAGGAAATTATGCAAGTTTCACTTGTCAACAATGCCTGATTATATCCTTGTGATTTCGAGTGTATGTTTACACTTTTTCCACAAAAAAAAACTCATAAACTATACAAAATGTGAAAATGGTTTTTCAGTCCCTAAAACTTTTTTTAATTAAAGGTTCCTTTTAAGGAAGCCGTTTAGGTCATACGGAAATAAGCCCCTCCATAAAACTTATTCTTGAAAGAATAAACTTTGAAGAAAAAGTTTGATTTTGTAGGGTTAGTTTTTAGATTATTTTTAGATAACTTACCAACCTCTATGTATTTTTAATATTATTTATTTCTAGGTTATGTATGACTGTAAAACTCTACAAAAATCTTCCACTTCCTGCTGGCAACCCATTACATTCCTCCTTTTTCTTTGATTTGTTCAAATTGCAAAAAAAGGGAAGAACTTTTCGTTTTCATTAGTGAAGTAGAACGTGAAGACATTAAATTTGATTACGATAAGAGTACTTTCTGGTCTGTCAATGTCCTTAAAGATTCTACCTAAAATCAACTGCTTTGGATTGATTCTTCGTAATTTATGTATTTGCATCAACTTGTGTCAATTAAGTTTCGAGTTTCTCGCATCAAATTAATAAAATACTAACTTGATTCAACTTTTGCAATAGGATATATTCGATTCAAGTTACAATTTTATTTATGTATGTTTTTCAATTTAAAAAACGGATATCGTGACTAAGACCGCTTTCAATAGAAGCGCAAAATTTTAAAATAAAGAAACAAAAATTTAATTTATTTTAAACTGGAAAAAGTATAAATCATCTACCTTACACCGTACTTGGATTTTATTTCGACATTATGCGTTTACCTGTACGTCGTAAAATGTAAGTCAATACTTTTTAAATTAGTCGAGAACACGTCTTGAATTGCTTTTAAATTACACAAGTACTGTACATATATGTATGTTATTACAAAACACACAAAAATACATCTTTGAGAATAGGGATTTAGTTACAAATTCTCAGGGCACAAAGTAATGAGAGAAATATAATGTAATTTGTACATCGAACGAGTATATCTTAATAATTTATCAAAAAATAAAATTATCTACAGTAGAACTTCTTTAAAAAAATACTTAAAAGGCTTTGAGTAAAATCCACAAAATAGCAACAAAATAACTATAAAAAAAGAGGCTGGGATGCGACCCACACTTATAATTTATTTCGTTACACAAAATTGTTTTGGAGATACAATCATTTTTTGTCCGTAATTTTTTTGAGGTGACAAACATTTTTTTTTTCAGTTTTTTTGATTTACAAATAAAAAACATTAATTGATTTTTTTTTCCAACACTGTACTAGTTAAGAATCACGTTTCAATTTAAAATATAAAATTTAATTCAGGTCTGGTTCGTGAGATAATTTGGGTTAACCAAATTTGTCACCTTTTTTTAAATTGCTATGGTAAAATACCGCCCACTCAATTTTTTGAGATTCCTTTTTGCTTTTTTCTGCAGTCTTTCTTTGACGAAAAAAACGTTGCGAACGTACGTAGAGACGCACGCGCAGATATCTCTCTAAAAAAATTTCATTTCGACTCTAGGGACCTTGAAACGTCGATAAATGACAAAATTATCTATCCAAAAAATCGGACCGATTACAATAACTTCCTATGGGAAGTTAATAACCTACTTTTGGATTTAGACATTTTTTGAAAGGTTAAACAAAATTTCACACGATGCAAATCGATCTTAAAGTTATAAATAAGAGAGAAGACAGAGTTAGATAAAGTATTTTACGCATTCTTGATGTACGGCTAGAAAAAAGAAATTTTATACGTGACAATGCATTCACACAAAATTCGGGTCTGAGGCAAACTTATGGGCACATCATTTTTAAGCATTGAAGAACGGTTTAAGAAGGCCTGCTTTGCCTTTAACACCGGTAGAAAAACGTTTTTTTATAAAAGGTGGGGCCTTCAATTACAGCCGTTGTATTTGATCTTATGTATCGATTGTGTGGTGGCCTGCGCTACAATATTGAGAAAATATGGAAGATTTAGGGATAGCTAGTGTCGGTACTACAGGCGCTCTTCGATCCTGCCCAACAGATGCCTTAATTATTACTCTGGACCTCCTACCAGTAGACACTTTAATAAAGGGTGGTTTTTTAGCTATTATCTTTTTTCATTGGTTTAAACAGCTGAAGCACGTTTCGTGTTTCGTTTCACAATCAAATATCTTCAGTTTGGTCTAAATTTAACCATAAGTCGTCTTAAAACCGAACAACGCTTGCAAATTATTGAATTTCATTTCAGTCAAGGTCAACATTTGCATTAAATAATCTTTAAACATTAAAATATTTTAGACCGTTTTTTGGACCAAAATAAAGATTTCAAGCTTCTTTCTGAATTGTATGTGTTTTCTTTTTTTAGCTTTTTAAAAATCATCCTCTATAAGGTATCGGCCCTTTATTAAGTAGTAAAAAAGAATCAAACTTTTGATTTTCCAGACCCCATGGGCATGGCAACACTAACGAACTGATTCCAGTCGATCTTTTTGCGACGGACGCCGACAACTGCACTCTGCCTTAAACCTCAGTAAAGATTTCAAAGTCATCTTTCATACTAGAAAAAAATTTGAGGATGGTATAGTTACGAAAGAATTCGAGTTGGAGTTGGGTCGGCAATCTTCTCTTAGTCCTTAAATGTCACTAAGTCTTTTCGGCTTTACTAGTAATCGTAGAATCATGCAAAATACCCAAATCAACAAATCAAACTTAAACCAAAATAGAAACACGACAGCCAGGTGGCTATTATGGCTATAAATTCCACCACAAAATCCTCTATACTGGTCCTCTAATATTCTCCGTGATAAACTGACGACATATTTTAATTTCTCTGACACAACAAAAAATCTTATTTATTCCTACTTGACCAATCGTATGCAAGCTGTATTGTGCAATGGTAAGCTGTCTTTGTTTCTTCCTGTTAGTTCTGGTGTTCCTCAAGGATCTATCCTTGGGCCTTTACTGTTCTCTATGTTCATTAATGATTTGCCATCTGTTTTCTCTTACTGTCGGTTTCATATCTACGCGGATGATGTGCAGTTATACATTTGTTTTCCCATTGGGATGGTTGAAGATGCTATATCTAGCATGAACATTGATTTAAGCTCAATATATGACTGGTCTAACCGCAATGGACTGAAACTTAATCCAGAGAAAACGAAAGCTATCCGCATATCCAAAAATAATCCTCACCTTCAAAACCTTCCTCGCCTCCTTTTAAATACATGCGAAATTGAATATGTCACCAATGTAAAAAACCTGGGTATAATCTTAAACAATAAACTAACATGGGACACTCATATAGATTCTATAATTGCCAAGATATATGGCTCACTTAGAGGACTATCTGTAACTAAAACAATACTCTCTACTCAAGTCAAATTGAAGCTTGTAAGATCGTTTGTACTACCCATATTATCATATGGGTGTGAGTTGTTCGCAGATCCCGATTTTCATTCACTTCAAAAGTTAAAGGTTGCTTTCAATGCTATTGCCCGTTACGTTTTCAACCTTCGAAGGTTTGATCACATCTCGCTTCAGGCTCGTCAACTTTTGGGTTGCAAATTAGAAGCTTTCTTTATGTATCGGTGTTGTTTGTTTCTCTTCAAATTAATTGTTGATAAGACTCCGAACTATCTATTTTCCAAACTTAATTTCTGTTCTTCAAATCGTTCCATTCTATTACGCTCCTCACGGTATACCTGTTTGACATCACGCAGACAATTTTTCGTTTTTGCTGTCAGACTGTGGAATAATGTTCCCAGTCACATGAGGTCTGGAATCGAAAACAAAAAGTTTAATGAACTTATCTTTGAATATTTCTCTAACATGAACTGATATGACTTTTTTATTATTTATTATTTATCTTCTTCTTTTGCGACTTTGCTTTAAATTTTATTAAATTAATCTAAAAACTTTATTAAGCTTAAATTTACTTTTGTAAAATTAACTAGTAATATTTTGTTATAATTGTTATTTAATTTTGCTATAATTGTTATTTGATATAATACATTCTTGCATATAAGGCCCACGCATAATATAGCAAGAGTAACGATATGAGAGCATGCAGCAAAGCTTGCATAGCTGCGGAGGCCAACTTGAAAGCGAAACTGTTATTCATTCCTTTGTAAATGTCCTGTTTCGGGCCAGTTCTAGATTGTTAACCTTCGGAAGGGCATTGCTCAAATATCTTGACGAACTTCCCGAGATGAAAATCAAAGACCTGATTTCCTTTCTCAATGTGACGAACTGGGTCTAGGATCGCATCTTATTATATCTTTATTTGTCATTACATACATAGGTCCAACGAGTTTATGTAACCAAAACGACGCTTTACAGTGCTTATTAAGTCGCTCAGAAAGGGCTACTTGTGACTGCCATATCTACCTACCTACCTAGCTAATGATTGAACCCGAAAAGGATTAGGACCGTGAAACAACTTTTCAAGGTTTTGAGCTTTTGTATTAAACGTACTTGGCTTTCTACTACTTCAACCTTTGAAGACATCTATTATAATCAGTTAGGAGTTTTTTGTTTTGCTTTTGTTTAGTCGACTTTTCATTGACCATTTTCTGCTGCAAGATGTGTGGGTTTTTGGTTTTAGATAATATTAAAAGAAGAGGTTTAAAATTATTACAGAATCAACAAATGCTCATCTGTTTACCCTTGAATCCAACTTTGGCTATACTATGAAGTACAGAGGTTTGTTTTCTAGCAGTACAACGCGAATGTGAAATACGCCTTGAGTTTGATTTTTTTAAAATAAAACAAAAATTGTTATCGTTTATATTAAAAACTTTTAAATGTTGATGTTTAAAAATGTCCCACTAAAATCTTGTATTTGTATGGTATATCATAAAAATTGAAATGTTGAAGTTTTACTTTTTTTTTTGTTCGGGTAAGAGAGGTTTTACTGTAATTGAAAATTAATTATTATTTTTTTATAAGAACAAGAAGAAAATGCTGTATCTGCTGTATAAAGACGATGATATGTAGAAATGAACATTATTTACTTCTATATTACATATGCTAAAATATTATGTACATTGAACGAACATACCTTCAAAAAATAATTATGGAGATAGGCCATAACCAATATACTTTAACTTATTTAAAGAGCTCCTATGATTAATGAGAGATCGTAATTCCCAGAAGTTCACTACTTTTGTTGACGTTAATATAAAATGTTATATAGGTATCCATTAATTTAGCTTTACTAATAGAAGTTATGGTTTTAATTTTGAAGCCTACACAACCAATCATAATATTAGTAATGAAAGAGGTAATTGAATTAAATATAAATTTGTCTTGACTTCGAAGAATTGAACTTAATTGTTGTCTACGCACTCAAAGAGTATTTGGTACCTTTTCTATGCCAAACATTTACTGTGAGCATAAAGAAAAGAAGCTAGAGTTTAAGAATGATAGGATGTGATAAGGTATTACACATTCGCATAGTACGGCTAAAGAAGGAATTGTTACAGTTGATTTTTTTAAAGGAGATAAATTTAACTTCGTTACGACGCGAAAAATTTAAATGAATGAACAACAATTATTTTTGAAGTTATTCTTTTAATACTTAACGTTAAAGGAAGTTACTTACAAGTATAAGAGGTTTATAAAAGCTTAAAATTACTACTCGGAGTAAATTGAAAATCAAAATTTCTAAGCCGTCCCTAGGGATTGGGTTTGGGCTGGAGCATTGATGTCATTGGACTTTTATTCTTTTAACCAGGTCAGTGTTGCTGTACAGCCAGTGCAATTCGTCGTTGTATTTTTTACTCCATTTTTCATCTATGCAAACTAGACCAAAAATTAGTCGAAATATTTTTCTCTTGAAGCATCCTAAGACGCTTTCATTCTTTTTTGAAAGGGTCCCACCCTTGGAATACAAGAGCAAAATATTGTGTTGGCAATATTATCCATCAAATCAAACTCTACAGGCCTGGATTTAATAGAACCCAAGTTCGTTAAATTGTTACTACCATATTTACTTCGCTATATTACTCATTAATAGTATGCTAACCACATCCAAGTTTCCATTATAATGAAAGAACGCGAAAATTATTCCCGTCCCTAAAAAGCAAACAGTTTCTGCTACAGAATATCGGCCCATTGCTATTCTTCCGTTTCTTTCAAAGGCGTTCGAAAAGACTATTTTGAAGCAGATACAAAAATACCTAACAATTAACAACCTGTTAAGTTTCTGTCAATCTGGTTTTTGTCCAATGCGCAGCTGCAAATCAGCCTTACTTTTCGTGATTGATGAAATAAGAATAGCAATGGACAATGATTATATGACACTGCTAATGCTTTTAGACTTTTCAAAGGCAAAAGCTACTTAGCTTTGGTTTTTCCTTAGAATCATGTGCGTGATGGTAAGTGAACGTTCTTCTTCCTTTCTCAATGTCTTAGCTGGAGTGCCTCAGGAATCTATCCTCGGACCAATTCTCTTCTCACTATATTTAAACGAGCTTTCACGTGTTGTTAAAAATTGTCTGATTCATCTTTATGCTGATGATTTACAGCTCCTTATAAGTCGACCCTTTGTAGCAAAAAATTATGCCGTAGATTTAATGAATGAGGACCTGCTCCTCATTGTACAATGGTCCAAAAAGAACCATCTTTGCTTAAATCCTCTCAAATCAAGAGCTCTTCCGATCTATCACAAAAACCTTTGATTTTTCGGTCCTAAACCCCTTAAATCTTGAAGTCGAAGTCATTGACTATGTCAATACTGCCAGAAATTTAAGGATAATTTTCAATCGTACCGACCATCTCAATAGTGCCATTGGAAAAGTCTTCGTGCTCTTCAGTTCACTCGAAGTTTCAACCCTACTAAACCTAAATTGCTACTTTCCAAAACTCTTTTACTACCTGTTATGTTATATGCATGTGAGTTTTTTTTTGCAACTTGGACTCTGCCACTAGCCGCAAATTAAATGTTGAATATAATAACATTACCCGCTACGTCTATAATCTGCGACGATATCACCACATATCGAACTTTGCACAACGTATATCTGGCTGTAGTCTTGACAGATTACTAAACTTCCGATCGGTGAGCTATCTGCATGAAATCATTCAAACTCAAAAACCGGATTATCTACATAACAGGCTGAACTTCCCTATTTCCTTAAGATCTTTTGTCCTTATACAACCTCCATTTAAATATCTCACTACTGAGCGTCAGTTTTTTGTCCATGTTACACGCCTTTGGAATTCCCTGCCCACCGCGATGAGAAGTATAAGAAGCGCGAATAGGTTTAAATCTTTAGTTTTAAATTATTTGGTAAATCGTTCATAATATTTATTAGGTAAGTCCTCATCTTTCTCCTTTTTCTTTTTCTTTTTTATTTTCTCTTTTTTACATTTTCATATAAAAATTATATGTTTGTAAATAGACCCTCTTTTTTTCTCTATTTTATTTTATTTAAAATTCAAATTTTGTTTATATAAATTAATTTAAAGGATTCAAACTTTATAAGACTTATGTCCTAGTTTGTAAGCGATTTTGAAATAAATAAATACAATACAAATACCTCAGCGCTATAGATGAGAACCGTTAGTTGGATAGATTGCTTTCTAAGTCCAAAGAAGTAGCGATTCGCAAGAGTTATTCTTAGTTCAATTTCAGCGCTGATGTCGTTGTCCGAGCTTATAGCAGTGCCTAAGTAGACAAAGTTCTTAACTACCTGAAAGTAATAGCTGTCAATGGCTGAACTTATAATATAAAAATAATAAGGGATACTTCTATTTCCTTCATCACAAATCTTATTCTCAAAAAATTGAAGCTATGTATAAACCGTATATTTCTTCAACTTGCACTCAGTGGTTTTTCTCTATCTGTTAAAACCTCATTCTGCCACCTTGTGAAAATCATCAAAAACTAATCTTCTCTTTTTTCACCTGCTTTTAAAAGGAACCAAAGAACTAAATCTAAAAATATTATATTTTAACTTTGAAAATTTAAAGTTAAAAGTTATAAAATGAAAATATTTTAAAATTAGTCCAATAAAGAAAAGATAAATAATAATGTTCAAAGTATGAAAATGCTTTCTAGTTTCAATAATGACATAAAATCTACATTCAAAATTTATATCTAAAAAACTGTCGCTCATACGCCACCGTTTTCGGTTTTAAAGTTTTTAAATAAAATGGAATAATAAATAATCTTTTATATAAAAATAATTCGGGTTTTAATTCCTGGCTTTATAACTCCAGAACGCACGAACCGATTTCCACGGTTTTGCATTCGTTGTAAAAGTCTTGGGCTCCATTAGGTTTATAGCAGACAAAATTCAGGAAACATTTCAACAGAAAGGCGGTGAACTCCGTTTAGCTTCCCATAGAAAGCTATTGTAAAAGTTCCGAACAGTGGAATTAAAAGTTTTTAAATTGTTTGATGTTTCAAGGGCCCTGTTTCCTAAACCAAAGCTTACTTTTGGGAACCTTTTTTAGTCAACTATATCTCTAGAAACGTCAGAGATATCGACTAAAATATACAAAAGTTAAATATGAAATAAAACAAAACTACAGATATGTAATATTAAATCTTTAAAATTAATAAAATAAAGAAAAGTGAAATAGAATATGGGAACAATCCTCCAAATGCAATGAAATAAAATTACAAATTCAAAAAATTGACAACAAGACAAACTAAAATAATAAAATAAAATAATATAAACATATTTTGCAAAACTTAAGGGAGATTTTTCTTGCTTTTAACAAAATACCTGAATTCTTGAGCGAAATATGAATAAAAAATACTCAGTTCGAGTTTTTTAATGATTTAAGTTTTTTAAGTGCATTAATTCAAATATTTTCGAACGCGTAGGTACAAATATGTTTGGGTCATTTATTCTTTCACGCAACTTTCTATTTCGATAGAAATACAAAAATACACTCAGTAAATATTTCTAAATAGACGGGAATCTTTTGAGTTATCTACTCGTAAACAGCGGCGGCTAACTTTCCTCAACTTACAATTTTTCACTGGATGCAGTTAGACTTGTTTTTTCAAATCTATCTCATAAGCATCAGGCTGTTAGTTTGGAAAAAAAGGCCTTCAAACTTTGTGTTCATATCCAAAATGGAGTTCAATTTTAGGCCCAATACTTTTTTCAATTTATGTGAATGAAGTACTAGAACTATTGAAGCATCGCCATAAACAACTTTTTGGCTAATGATCTTCAACTCATGGATAATTACGATAATGAGTATTGTGTTGTCAGAATTAACGAAGATTTTCAATTAGAGATTCATCCATTAATAGTGTCCTGACCTTAAATCCATTTAAAATCAAATGCATCGTCATGTTTAGAAAACATTTAAGTTGTCACATTTTCTCACAAAATTCTGTTACGGAGCGAAGTGAAATAACCTAGGCATTTGTTTCAATAGGAACCTAAGTTGGAATAATTATTATTCAAGTTGTCGGAAGGGTTTTCCAAGTACTTAAAATTTTAAAGCAAAATCGCTTGTCATTCCATTCTTAAGAAATCTTTACATCGTTTTGGAGAAAGAAAGATTATTGCACTTGATATTTCAAAAGCATTTGATAAGAGTTTGGCACCAAGCTCTCTTATCGAAAATGCGTGCTTTTGGTATTGATGAATCTCTTCTTCGTTGGATTAGAAATTACCTTTCTAACCGTTCAATACAAGTTGTATTGGATGGTTACAAGTCTGAAATTCATAAAATAAATGCTGGTGTTCCCCAGGACTCCGTTTTGTCTCCGACACTCTTTCTTATATTCATAAATGATCTTATGTCTGCCACTTTTAATCCATTAACCTGTTTCGCCAACGACAGTACCCTCAGCTTCTCATACTCGTTTATAGATTCACATCCTTGTCATTCGGATGTGGAACTTCAACGGCAGCGTATGATAAGCTCATTAAATTCTGATCTTGACAGCATTGTACAATGGGGAATCAAAAACCGTGTAGAATTTAATGCTTCGAAAACTCAATGCTGTCTCCTGTCGTTAAGGCGTAACATACCCCCAATGCCACTATCTATGAGTGGCACTTGCATCCAAGAAACTAATCAACTGTCAGTACTTGGTATGTGTATCACAGATCACCTTTTATGGAACGATCATATATTTGATATTGCCCAAAATGCTGCCAGGTGCTTAAGATTTCTCCGACGGTGCAAGAAATTTGTCACCCCTTCTGATCTGGCTGTAATTTACAAAGCCTTCAGCCGTCTAAAGCTTGAATATAACTCGCATATCTGGGCAGGTGCCCCTAAAACAAGTTTAAATCTCTTGGATAGAATACAAATAAGGGCTTTAAAAATGATAGGCGATAGAACTATAATTGAAACATTTACATCGCTAGAACACCGCCGCAATGTTTCATGCTTTTCGTTGTTTATCGATATTTTTACAAACAATGTTCTGTTGAACTAGCCAGTTGCATTCCACCCCTTAAACGATTCAGCCGTACTCGCACTTCCAGGAATGCTCATCAGTTTACCCTTGAGCTCAATTTCGGGCGTACTGTCAATTATAGAGAGACTTTCTTAAATCGCACATTAGCCAACTCTGTTTTTCCCTCCCATTTTGATGTTCACAACTTTAAGACCAATGTGCACCGGTATCTCCTTTTAAATCCTTCCCTATTTTCCTAATGTTCGCACTGTGGTTAAATGTAAACATATAAAGGGTACTAATTACCCCTTGAGTGCCTGCAAATTATAAAAAAAAAAAAAATTATGGGTTCGAAATTTTGTGTAAGTTCGAAAGTATCAGCATTGAAGCACGATTTTTTTTTATTAATCCAGATGGTTGATATCTCTCAGTTCTCGATTAGCAGATATGGTTTTTTTTTTGACAATTCTCGTACCGTGTCGCATCCTTATACCTGAATGATACTCTTCAGTTTTCGATCTCAAAACTCTTGAATCAAATAATTATATCTCGTTTTACTTTCCTCTAATCTGAGCTATAGTTTTATGAAATTGCTGCTCTTTTCCACAACATGTTACTCTACTACACGACTTATACTCTATTTTTATAGAACCTAAAAAACACTTGCAGAAATGAAACCATCCGTTAATTTTAAAACTATCCTATAAACACTTCCTTTAATAATGTAAGTTTTTTCAAAATTATGGAAAAACTCATTATTTAAATGCCTTTGTACATCCACGTGTGTTAATTCACGAGCTCAATTTTAAGTGGTGAATTCTAGAATATTTATAAAATTAAATATTTCTTTTTAACTATGCCACATCATTATAAAAGTCACTAAACTGTTCTACGAAATCTGTCATCCACAATTTAAAATTTTCGATTCAAATAACGATATTTCCCTTCTAAACCACCGTAAAATCATTACTGTGGCTGTGTCATGCTCTTATCCTCTATAAGGTTTGTATGTCCTTAAATATATGTAACACATTGATGACTTGATTTTTAATCAACTAATGGGTAAAAACTTATACACCAGCACATTCCTACCTACATACATATGTATGTACCTATACCCCAAAGCTTAGACAAAATATGAGATATACTATATATGCCTAGGTATGTATATAATATAGAAATTTAAAATTCATAGGTATACATTTTACATGTGAGAATTTTATTCATCAAAAACATCATCATCATCTTCTTTACTTATTTTCTATCTATTTTGTTTGTTTTCTTTTTCAGTTGGTGCTTCACTTGGTAACATCGTTATAGCAGCAAACTTCCTTCAGATAAAAAGGCCACCAGTAACGAGACTTTTAATATCACAGCCAAATGTGCCACATTATCTACCGTGTTCAGCCTCAATAAACTATGATCCACGTAAGTATATAAAAGTACATTTACAGTTATGGCCAGAATAATAGGATTAACTTAAAATATAATTACAAAAATCAAACATGCTTTTTAAAGGAGAAAATTCTTAATAATTTGTGCGACAGTTTGGAAAACGTATAAGATTTAGTTAAATTCCTCAGGGAAAGAAGTAGCAAAGAGTCAACATTTCCATTTACTAATTTAATAGTTAACACAAAACATTAATAAAAAACGTCTGCTCTCAAGACTCGTCATATCAATAAGTTTTAGTCTTTTTTGAAAAGGTGGAAGATTGTAGGGATCTAAACCCGCTTAGCTCAAATCTCAGGGCCTATTTTGTTCCAATTCTAGTCTAAGTTTATGACTATCATAATTTGGTTCTCAAAACTGATAAATGTATTCGAGAACTGGTCGAACAATTGATATAAAAAGCTTCTTTATAACAAAAGTTTTGGTTTCCTCTTAATCCAGTCAAACATTGTTAAAAGTTTTTCATTTATCAGCACAGTTACGAACACACCAATCAAAAACGAGTTAAGTTAATTTATTGCAGTTTTTTATAATCACAAGTATTTGACATAGACATAATAAAGACAAAATAAAAAGAAAAGGCCATAAATGGCTACCTTGCGGGATTCCAAAGTTAACTTTGAAATTGCTTGATTTTCAACCATTGAAAAGTATGATCTACCAAATAAATGCAATTGAAGCCATTTTATGAAGTGTTAGCAAAAAACAAGATTTCTTAATTTAAAAAAGCAAAACTCGATGCAAGAGTTTGTCAAAAGCCTTACTTAAGTCATTAAAAAACAAAATTCCAACTGTTGTTTGTTTTAAATTGAGTCAGTAAAGTTTTCTGCTAGTTTCAATAAATAAGGACCAGAAGTAATTCACGAATAATAATGGCTTCAAAGAGTTTCGGAATTACAGATAATCAAGCAATACCCGTGTTTTGTTGGAAAATCTATCCATAGTATAGTATAATTTTACACGAATAACAAAAACAATATCCATAGTATGAATAACACCGAAAAAGTTAGAGTAGAATCTTACTATGGATGGGTGTTTGATATTTATACGAGTCTCGAATGGATCTTATGTGATTTCGTTCTCAAATGTTGGTATTGATACTGCATCTCGATGGCTGTGTTCGTTGAGTAGTTGTGCATTTGCAATCATGTGCGTTTTCTATTATGGAAAAAAATCAATCTATTAATGTTGATATTATTTAGTTTTGTTAGTAAATATTATCTAACTGGGCTAGTTTTGCAAGATAAAACAATGGAAAAGATATATATGTTTTTCTATGTTTCCACCAAAGGTTTATCTCAGTTTTGATAAATTGAATCTCTTTGGTATTTTCACCGCACAAGAAGATTTAAACATGATTAAGTTTCTCAGCACTTTCTAAAATGCAAATAGTGTTTCGATGGGTGAAGTGCAAGTGAGATAGTTTGATTCGTGTTAAACAATGAAGAACTGATTAGTTCAGCACTATATAAGAATTCCTACTCCATGTCCATTTTTTTGTAATTTGAATGAAACAAAACTATATTTTTTGTACACAAACATGCAAATAAACAGACCATAATGCATTATCTGTAAAACCAACTGCGCCATACAGGTTTTTCTTCACAAACTTTGACTCGACTCCAATCCCCTACGGAATTCGAGTCGAATCAACCTCATTTCAACTAGATTCAGGTATATAAAGAATTGAGGTGAGCTTCAAGCTCGCTTCAACACCACATGTTAATTTAGTAGTCTACGAACAAACCCCCTCCTTGAAGCAATTGTTGAATGAACTTTTTTATCTCAATCCCAATTTCTAGATGTTTTCTTACTTTTTCTTCTTGAAAATTTTCCATTTTATTAGTTTTAGTTAATTTTTTTTACTAAGTTTAATTTAAGTTTTGATTTTCATAAAAATTTCTTGTATTTGTGTGTTTTTATTTATTATTATTCTGACAAATCTTCTTTCAGTTGTACCAATTTTTAAATACAAAAATCTGGATATTGTGGATCGTTTTGTTGGCAATTTCTCACTTTACTATATATGGAACTCCAAAAAAACGTACTTAATAGATCTGTTATATTTAACTTTGTATTTTTTAACTGGATTGTTATGGAACTTTTCCAAATAGATGAAAACACACGAGAAGAAATTGAAAAAACGACTCACACCATTTTTTCAAATTGTAAATGGTATACCATTAGGACCTGGTTTACAAGTGTCTCCAATATTAGATTTTAGCATTGTAAATTTGTCAGTATAAATATTGAAAATCATGTCAGTCCGTCACACGTTGAAATATCACATTTTAAGATATCACAGCTAAGAGTATCAAAGTTGTAAGTACCACGTAGTAAGTACCAGTGCATGAACACTTTGAATGAAGTCCCGAAAAAAAGTTGTGTAAAATCTAGCATCTTGTCTTTTAACAATCATCAGTCATCGAACTTGAGAATATCTTGTTTTTTCGATTTTAAAATTTAAAGCTTTTTGTTTCACTATCATCGCAATCTGCAACGACAAATTTTTTAAAACTGAAGAGGAACAGATTCTAGAAAATATCGACGACTTGATGGTCTTGGCATATTTTAGTGAAAACTATTGCTATTATTGAATTTGTTAACAAATTTATAAACGCTGACGCCAATAGGATAGTAGTTTAACTAGCAATCGAACAGTTATAGAGTAACAAATAGTTTGAATGATTCATATTCAATACTTTTGGTTACGAGAATTTTGAAATTATGTCAAAGTTTTCTTTACCTACAATTTTGAGTACTATTATCAATAATAAACTACACTATTTCAAAACACTAATTTGGAAAAAACTTCCAGGTATCCATTCCATCCAGGGATGAATGGGAAGACAAAAAAATTCTGCGGATGACAAAAGCATTCATTTTTATACAGATGGATCTAAACAAATGAGGGAGTTTGTAGTGGTTGTACTCAGAAAAGCTTAATCTAAGCATCTCATTTCGCCTCCCTAATCATTGTAGTGTCTTCCAAGCGGAAATTTAAGCGATCAAAGAAGTTCTCCTGACTAAGAGAAAACACAAATTTAGCATAATAATTTGATTCCTCTTTTTAATTTGATAAAATTTAAATCTGAACATAATAAGTATTAAAAATAAGACTCTATGTTTTAAAATGCTTAATGATAATAAATAAATACAAATACAAATACAAAACATGATATTAGCATCTGATATCCGCATCTCTTCTCACAGTCAGGCTGCTATTAAATCTCTTGACGGTGTCATAACCAAATCTCAAACGGCCCTCGATTGTCGATAGTCTCTTATAGACATGGCGCATCAATTTAACATTCATCTCTGTTGGGTGCCGGGCCACAAAAACATCACAGGAAATTGTAGAGCCGATGAACTCGCTAAAAATGGAACCGTCATACCTATTTCACCTGAAAGGGAGAAGATAGGTATACCGATAGCTACATGAAAGTTCTGCTAAAAGAAACAGCTTTTGCGATAACAAACTCTAGGTGGCACAATTTACCAACATGCGCATGGCCACAAAACTCTTATGGACTTTACTGGACCTAAAGCGCTCTAATGACTTGCTATCTTAAAGCGGACTTCATTTTAGCTCCCTAATAGGTGTCCTTACGGGACACTGTCTTATATGCAGACACGCAATACGACTTGGTGTAGCCTCAAATGACTTATGCGGGAGCTGTATAAACGAGGAAGAAGAGGAAACAATCTCTCACCTTCTGTGCACTTGACCTGCTAAGACGCAAACTTCATCTGGTAGACTACTCTTTTGATAATCCCAGTGAACTAGCTAAAAAGGGTATCAAATATCCTCTTCGCTTTATAAAAAACTATAAATGGTTCGACTAATAAGAAGTAATTCTCTAGATTCATCTGGTATCACAATAAGCCTTTTCTTTTGGCCTAAGTGTGTGGATTCTGAATCCGCAGCCACTTTAACCTAACCTAACCTATCAATAATTGATAATTAATCCATTCCAAGGTTAAAAATAGAAGAAATAAATGTACAGAACGAGAGAGCTACGAATCTGAGCTACGACGGCTTATTATTGTACTGCATTTGGTATAATTTGATTTTCTCACTTCGAGGGTACATCTTTTAATCAGTACAATTTTTAATTATTTAAACCAAATTAACTAAGTCTTTGTTTTACGTGCGAAACAAATTAACCAATATCAAAACTTTTCCCTACTTAAGCTGAAAGCGTGTTATCATGTGTCTTAAGAATAATTATGGATGTTAACCTGAAAATACAAACCGAAGCTGTTAGAATATATTACCTGAATGCAAGTTTTAGAAAATCACGTTATTAATATTTATTACAACAATGAAGAAATTAAGTGAAAAAGAAATACAAAGTTTCTACATTGAATATAACATTTCTGAAAAATATTAGAAGAATATTGGTTTTCGGTTACGTTCTTTTCTGAACTTAAAACTATCGTTCAATTTGTACACAAGAAATTCCTTAACAGAGTTGGTACTAGTCTTAGAATTAGAACTCATAAAAAATAAAATAACAGTCAATTTCTTCACACTAGTAAAAAGCCCTTATTTTGTCATTTTCCAACAGAGTATTAGCTGAGACTCCTTTCCAAGCAACTACTCAAAATAAGCTAGAACCTTTTTCTATACCAAATGATTTATTCATCGAACTTACTTAGGTCTTCATATCTGTTAAGTCCGTTGGGAACACTTTAAGTGGCATAGGGCATCTACTACGCCTACGCGCCATAGTGTACGGTTTCCGGAGATGTGTTTCAGCTCCCTCCAACTCTTGCCTAGTGGCGCTGATTCCGACTCGACTGTCCTGCGCCATGTGCTTCTCGGTCATCCAGCTCTTCTTTCTTCTTGTGTGAGCGGATTGTTTGACCTGCAATGCAGTCGTTACCTTTTCGAAGCGTATGTTCAATCCATTGCAACTTACGTCTTCGTATTATAGATTCTATATAGGTTTCTGACCCGTCCTTCTATGAAGGACCTTATTTGATATACGGTTTGGCCAGAAAATCCTAAGGATGTTACAAAGGCATCTATTCATGAAGGTTTGCAGCTTTCTTGTTATGGCTGAAGTAACCTTCCAAGTGCTGCACTCATAAAGAAGCACAGATTCGACATTTGTGCTAAATAGTCGTAGGTTTGTTCTTAAGCTGAAAGAGTTATTCCTCCAAGTTTTTGACAGTATACCGAACGCCGCTTTTGCTTTGTCGATGCGGCAGATGGAGATCCATGATTCCTGAGAGAGTAAGCAAACATCGTCCCCATAATCCAAGTGCTTTAAATAGGATGTCAAAGTCCATTGGATCCCTCCGCTACCTGACAGAACTGAGCGCAGTACATCGCTTATCACCAACAAAAACTATATTGGCTGACTTCGCTTCGGATTTCAAAATCATCTGACAACCTACCATATCGTGCAGAACGTGACATTTGGATCCATTATATGCTGCTTTAATAATAGCAATTAGTTTTTCTTGGATGCATCTCCTCCGCAAAGCTATCCAGATATACTTCCTGTTAACTCTACCAAAGGCCTTCTCGAATTCGATGAACAGCAGGTGTAGTGGTGATCGATATTCAACGCACTGTTCAATAATGTTCCGCAGGGTGTTGATATGATCGATACAGGAGGATCAAGCGCGGAATCCTGCTTGTTCGGCATCGAGTGTGGCCTCAAGGTGTTCTCTGATGCGTTCCAGTATAACTTTTGCTACTATTTTGGCAACGGCTGGTAGAACGCAAATTCCTCTCTAGTTTTCGCACTTTGTTAGATCTCCTTTTTTGGGAGCTTGACGAAAATTCCCTTCTTCCACTCATGGGGGAAGCTTTCGGTGGTCCAGGCTTCTTTTATGAGCGGATAAAGCAGTTAGGTTGATGACGTTAGCGCTGCTTGTAAAAGCTCTGTGGAATTTCCATCAAGTCCTACCTCTTTGTTGTTCTTAAGTGCTTCAATTGCGCAACGACCTCATCTTGACTGGGAGGTGCGGTGCGGATTCGGGGATTAGTTTTTTCAGGCGCTTCAGGAGGTATCGGCTGCACGTTGTTTGCAAACACTCGATTTAAAACCGCGGAAAAGTATTCTTTCCACCTTCTGATTTGCAAATCCACCGAACTTATTACAGTAGCGTCTACTTCTTACTACTTCGATCAATGGCTGTCTTCTGCTATAAAAATGTATGCAAAATTTTAAAACTAAAATATAGCGGTCACCGATTTCGAGAAGGCTGTTTAGAGAAAAACACTGTTAAGTTTGTTTAAAATGTGGCCAGAGCCTTAGACTTCTAACACTTTTTCATTGAGAAATGCCACTAAAAGTGATAGGTAGGTAGGTAAAAATGGTGATCTCAAGGCATTCTATGTTTAGGAAGGTGGCAAGAGTAAATTCTTTATAATGGATTGTTTTTTCTACAGTACGCACTTCCTCATGGAGGGCAGTCTCCGTAGATTTGCCCTTAAGATAAGCATGCTGATAGCTTTCGAGAGGTCGTCCAACTAGGATTTCTCTTATATGGTAATCAAGAATGTGCTAAAAAGTTTTAAGCACAAAAGATGTTAAGCTTATTGGTCTGAAATTCTTCTCGGATTCGTGACCTCGCCTACCCACTTTCGGGATAAAAACTACTTTGACCTGTCTCCACGACATGGGCACATGTTTGAGAAGGAGACATCCTTTAAAAATTTGTTCCAGCCATGGAGCTGCCACATCAGGCAACTTTTGAAGCATAACTGGCAGTATGCCATCCATGGGGATTTATATGACCCACAAAATATTTTATCTGGTTATAACGGAATTGACTTGCTCCACATGAGCTACGTTTAGCTCTGTGGTTTTAAGCGATTAGGGGTTATCACTCTCGCAACCCGGAAAGTGCGTCTTCATCAGTAGCTCAAGAGATTCGGCTGGAGAGAGTGTCCAGGTTCCATCAGGCTTTTTTAGAAATGAAGGATAAAAATTTGCAGAGCCTTGCGGAGTCCTTTATGTCTTCAATTGAATGACAGTATTCTCTCCAGCCTTGTCTTTTGGCTGATGACAGGGATTGCTTGTAAATTTAAAGAGAGTCTTTATACGGTTGGTAAAACTTATGTTTGTGGCAGATATTGAAAATTGTCCTCGTCATTTTCCTAAGACTGGACAGTTCTTCATTCCACCAAGAAGGAAGGGTTTTACGGCTATATTTAACTGGCCAAGAGACTCTAAAAGCTTTACTTATAGAAGTTTCAAAGGTTTTCACCTTTGATTCAAGGTCTCCTATCGATTCAGTGAGATTCGGTAAGTTGCTTAGTTTGGAATTCGCAATTTAACTGAATTTCGTCCAGTCAGTTCTTTTGGGATTTCTGTAAGCGGAGGGTTTTTCGACTCGAAATTAATTTGAAAAAGAATCCACTTGTGATCCGAAAACGAATTCAAAGGGAAAACTCTCCAATTCTCCACTAATAAATTACTGTTGTTTACTTAAGTAACATCAAGCACATCCTCCCATGCATCATAATTTTCCGAGCTCGGAAAGACGAAAGTGGGAGTATTGCCTCTGTTACAAATGATCATATTGTTTTCAATCATAAAATCAGAAAGTGACTCACCTTGTTCGTTGATCACAGAACTTCCCCAAAGAGTATGCCGTGCATTTGCGTCGCCTCCGATCAGAAGGTTTGCCTTCTTGATGTTAGCTTCGGTTATGATTTTGCACACCTCCTCCGGAAGTGATGGTGCATTATAGGCAGAGAAATGAGAGGCCATTCTTATGTTCAAATCTGACAACTGTCAGATCGGGAGTGCTAAAATTTGGATATAAAAACCTTTTAATTGTTTCTTAGCTAAAATACAAGTTCTGGGATTACCTTGGTCTTGATCTGCGGTTTTATAAAAGAGGTCGAATTGGTTGTCTTGGAGGCCTCGCACCTTGAGGCCGTTTTTCCACGGTTCTTGGATAACGCCAATGTCGAAGTTTTCCTTCCTAAGGAAAACTCTCAGATTATCTAAAGCACCCTTAGAGTGCTTCAGATTAATCTGGATGACCTTCAGCGCGTTTTTTAATTATTTTTAGCTGCAGAGCTGGGGCCCGGCTCGGATCTCCACTCCGCTTATAACATCGTCAACCTCAAAGTTGTCATCAGCTTTGTCGGGTCTGTTCCCCGACTCTGCAGAATTTTAATGTTGGCATTCCTTATGCCAAAACTGAGCTTTTATTTATGCTCACCAGCGGCCTTTTCTCGACTGGGCGTCCCTTTCATGAATCACTCCGGTCTCTTCATTGTTTGGAAATCCTGGCAAGAATGTGAGAGGCCGTTTTGAAGCGGTTCCTGAGAAGAACGCCTTCTGGTGGTTTTTTGGATCCTCGAGTTGCACTGCTACTCGAGGGTTTCGGTTTTGTATACGGTTTAGGAAGTATAGGATAGACCTTAGCTGATCTCCATCTTGACAACGTGCAAGACAACTGTGGTGATCATTACCGCCCGGCACCCACTGGGAGGTTTTGAAACGAGGATTTTTGCCAGGCCATACTAAACACAAAATTAAAGTGACATTTTATGTCGAAATGTAGTGATTTTTTAAGTTAAAAATTTCTATTTTTCTGATCCAGCCTGAAGCTAATGAACTCCAAACTCCATTTTTTGGAAATCACAAATTAAGAAACATTATTCAAAAATATTTATAACTTAACTAAAATGGTTAAAATTTAAATTTGTTGCCGTTCAGAATTGCAACAGGCGTCAAACCGACCAAAAATTAAGTATTGTTCCTATTATTCTGGCCATAGCTGTGTAATGGCTTAAAGGATACAAATCTGAATAAACACAAATTCTCTTATACTCCTATCATGGAGGAATAGATAAAAATTCTTGTTTCCAGATTCATTCAAATACAAGATACGAATTTAAATTTTAAAGCTCACAGTTTATCAAAAAAACAAAAATGAAAAAAAATAAAAAACTAAGAGTCAGATGGATTTTATGGATTTTTGTTTTTATATTTTTGCATGTAGGTTACATTCATTCATTCATTTATATCTTTTTAGATATGTTTGTACTTATTATGATTTAAATTTGTCAGGGGAATAATATTTATTTGGAAATAAACAGAAAAAAAAAACATACAAAATGTTATTTGAATATTAACATATTCAACTGTTTTGGCATTTGATGATGAAATTTTATAATTTATGAGATATATTGCTGCAAAACATGTTGAATACAAAATATTTATATTCTACACCACGCCCGGCCCTGTCCGCCCCGCCCGTCCTCCCTGTGCGCAATATTAATTTTTCGATTCTTGTGTAAAATATAAGGTTTTAAATGACAAACAAAAATATATTACGTTTTGCGATAAATATGAATGAATTATAAAATAGAGCAAGTATGTTTGTAATTGAATAAAATTGAAATGAGTATATTATTAATGTTGTCGCCATAAAGATTGAATTTCGAAAATGACAGTTTTTAAGAGCTTATTTTATCTATATAACGATATAAAACCTTCAGTAAGCGTGGCGTGATGGTTAGTACAATTAGTACTATTGTGGCAGAGGTCTTGGGTTCAATCTCTGCCAAATTTATGTTTTGATAGAAATCAAACATTGTTTGTACACGATCAGAAAATACATTTGTTTGACTGCTTAAGTTTTACACTATTATCCATATTGCGGTTTCAAAAGTTAACATAAATAAAACACATATAAAATATTGTTTGTATTATAGCCCTACAAAAAAAGTCCAGAGGTGTCAAATCGCATGATCTTGGTGACCTGTTGATATCGCAACGACAAGAAACTACGCGGCCAGCCAATGTCTCTTGCAGTAAAGCCATATTCACTCGAGTTGTGTGTCATGTAGCACCTTCTTGTTGAACCCACATATTCTCCAGTCGTATTCTTCAACAGCAGGCAAAAAAAGTCACTTATCTTGTGATCCTAATGCTCCAAATTGACGATGACAGTCGTTCCGAAGAAGTAAGGTCCAATCCGGACCGAAGAGCGCACCAAACAGTGACTTTTTGTGGATGTAATTGCCTGTCTTTTATTACTTCAGGATTCTGAGAAACCCAAATACGACAATATTAGTTATTAACATACCAACCGAGTAAGAAATGTGCTTCGACGCTGAAGAAAATTTTGTAGGAAAAATCGCCGTACACCGCCTGTTGTTCAAGCCCAATCCAATGTATCTGAATGGTGGGCTGGCTTCAGTTCTTGTTTTTTACGGATGTACCTAGGTGTTGATCTAAATTCAAAATACGCCATAATGTAACGTAAGATAGTCCTATTTCCTGAGAACGAGAAGAAATCGGCACATTCAGGTCTTCGGTAACACTTTCACTTAAAACAGCTAAATTTTCAGTGGTATGAGCGAAACGATGATGCGCAGGTCTTACAATATCTGTAACCAATCCAGCCTCTTTAAATTTCTTTACAATTTTGCCTATTGCTTGTGTAGTTGGACGATTATTTAAACCGTTAAAGCTCGATACTTGGCTGTGGCAGAATCTCCATTTTTGAAGTAGGTATTAAATATTTGTATGCGTTGTGCGATTCCATTTTCTAGCATATCTGTGACTTTGTCGGAAACAGCAGTACGAATATTATTTTTTGGATAACAAACACGGACTATCCGTGTAAACCAGAGATTTGATGTAACCCCACAAAAAAAACAGGGGAGGGATAAATCTAGCGATCGTGCTGGTCACTGAAAATCTCCTCTAAGAGAGATAAGCCGTTCGGGGAAGTGTCCACGCAAGAAATTCATTGACATTCTCGCTGCGTTAGCCATGTCACAATGCTGTTGAAACCACCTTTTTCCTGCATTCATTTCTCCGATTAGAAATTCTTTAAACAGCCGAAAGTGTGCGTGTAGATCCCCAAATCCTTTTGATGTTTTCTGGTATCATACTAGTCTGTAGGTTACATTACTTTTCTTCTGCACACTACCGGTATCCATTTCCACACATAGCAGTTCTAGAGTTTTCCCATTTCAAGATTACAATTTAAAGCCATATGTAAATAGCTGCACTACTTAACTCCTTCTAGATCTTTTCCATTGAATTGCAATTGTTCTGCTCTTTGCTACTTTCATTCTTAAAGATCATAAACTTACAATTGCCGATGTTGCCTTCTAAACTCCATGTTTTACAATAATCTAACTTACTTACTTAAGGTGGCGCTACAGTCTGGGCGAACCTAGGCCTCAACCAACATGCGTCTCCAGCCAGCTCAGTTCCTAGATAGCTGTCTCCAGTTTCGCACGCCAAGTTGGTTGAGGTCTTCACCCACCTGCGTGCACCACCTGAGTCGCGGTCTTCCTCTACTCCGCCGTCTCTCGGGATTGGATTCGAAAACCTTCCGGGCTGGAGCGTTGATGTCCATTCGCTCTGCATGATCTAGCCATCTAGGCCGTTAATTCTGTTACCTAGGTCAATGTGGCTGTACAGTTCGTTCTTATATCTTCTCCTCCATTCTCCATCTATGCGTACGGGACCAAAAATCACCCGAGAATTTTTCTCTTAAAGCACCCTAAGACGCTCTCATCTTTATTTGACAGGGTCCAAGCCTCAGCACCATAAATGAGAACCGGTATGATGAGTGTCTTAAAGATGTTGATTTTACATGCTCGAGAGAGGACTTTACTTCTCAATTGCCTTCTAAGTCCAAAGTCTGTTTTAATGGCAGTGCCTAGGTAGAAAAAGTCCTTAACCACCTCAAAGTTATAGCTGTCCATGGTGACGTTTTTTGCAACACGTCGTTGTATGTCCTTTTTTGATGACCCATCTTTTTCGCTTCCGTCGCAATGCTCAAAAACCCTCTACTTACATCACGCTTTGTGCCCCTAGTGATGACGGTTGAGTTTTAAACAATTCTTTCCAGGACGATGTTGAAGAAGTCGCTTGACAGTGCATCGCCTTGTCTAAAATTTTTTTTTGACATGAAATGTATCAGTGAGATCTTTTCCGACTTTGATAGAGCAGCGTGCGTTCTAATCGTCATTCTGCCCAAACGGTACCATTGGGAGGTTTTTTTTATCTTTTGGTAAAATTTACGAAGCTCATTTCTGTTGTGACATCCCTCTATCTCCTCGATCGCGCGCTTCTCATGCTCTCTTTTTTTCCATCTAAGAAGCCGGTGTTCCTCTCTCCTCTTCTGCTCGTAGAACTCGCGAGCAGCTCTAGTCCTTTTGTGCAGCGCCGTTTTGTATGCCTCTTGTTTCGCTTCGTGCGCTTGCCGGCATTCGTCGTCAAACCAGGGGTTTCGCTATGGTTGCCCTGTGAAACCTAGCACTTCAGAGGCGGCATCTCTGATGGCTACAAAGCAATGTTGTCACTGGTTTTCAATGCTTAATGCAGGAAGCATAGGACTCCTTAAGAGGTTATTAGAGACTCGATCGGAAAAGGACATGGCAGTCTCTTGCGATTGTAGCCGTCTAACGTCAAAACTTCTCACAGTACTGCCTTGTTTTGGCTTGGATCGGGATATCCGTAGACGTACCTTGGCTACAACGAGGTAGTGATCCGAGTCAATGTTATCCCCTTGGAATGTTCGGATATCCTGAATACTGGAGAAATGTCGTTCGTCGATCGCAATGTGGTTAATCTGCTTAACGGTTGATTGATCAGGAGATTTTCATGTCCCCTTGTGGATATTAAGATGTGTGAACTGCGTACTAGCTACCAGAACGTCTCGCCCCGCAGCGAAATCGACCAGCCTGAATCCGTTGTCGGAGGTGGTGTCGTGCAGGCTGTATCTCCCGATTATGCAACCAAAGATGTCTTCTCTTCCTAGCTTGGCATTAAAATCTCCTTAGACAATTTTAATGTCATAGCCAGGGCACTGCTCATATGTCTTCAACATGAGCTCGAAGAATATATCTTTGGTGTCTTCATTTGTCTCCTCTTTTAGGGGATGCGCGCATATTAGACTTACAATAAAATAAATAAATTGGGTGGCGCAACAGTCCGTTTGAGAACTAGGGCCTAGTGACTGACAACTCTCAACCATTCCTGTGTTTGAGTACTGTTGTCAGGGATGGAAGGGATCAACAGTTTAAAGCTGAATCCGAACGACAAATTTGAGAAAGCACTTTTCATGACAAGATTTACTCTTGGAGAATTTGTCAATTCCTCGCAAGAGGCAGTAACCGTGAAAAGACTTTAGATGGCATAGGCAGGGATCGAACCCAAGTACTCTAGCATGAAAGTGCAACGCACTAACCATCATGCCACGGGTACTTATTAGGCTTATTTTGGCGAATTTAGACTCGATGCGGATTGTCGTAATGCGCTGGGCCAGAATGTTGAAACTCAAGACTTTTTGCCTTAGTCTACTTCCAACAACAAATCCACACCCAAATTGACGCTGTCGTTGTTCTCTGTAGCAGTCGCCGTAGTATAAATCGCAGTCTTTTAGTTTGCGTTTGCCCGGTCCATCCCATCGCACTTCTTGGATGGCGGTAATATCTGCCTTGCAGCAGTTTAGGGCTTCCGCTAATTGTTCGGCTGCACGTGGTCTGTTAAGGGACCTAACATTCCACGAACAGATCCTAAGTTGTTGTGCTTGGTTCGATCGCTTGGGTTGTCAACAGTAAATCTGTCCGTATCCGAGGCTTTTTTTTGCTTCGAAACTAAAGGTATTTTTTACGTGGCCAAGTGTGACCCAACAACACAACCCCCAACCTTAAGGGCCAGATCCTTATTATTATCATCACCTGAATTGAGATAACTGATTCTGATAATATGACATCATCTGCGTACATAATAACTTTTACTGTACCCGCACAAATTCAAACACCACAGAATAACCACTGTAACGTGTAAAAAGCAACGGACTAAGATTACAACCTTGTTTAAGACCATGGTTTGTTTCCAGTTTGTCTGATTTTTCCTTCCCATCAAACACTTGGGGAAATGATCGTTGTTGCAATTTTTCCAGTGCATCAATAAACCTTGTTGACACCCCTAAATTATACAACTTAAAAACATAACGCATCTCTGTCAATTGTGTCAAAAAATTTAAAATAATAAATTAAATTACTTTAACAAATGCTTAACAAATATCACTCAAACCAAATTTGACTGATTCTAATATTAACCTTCCCGTTACTTTGAAGACATATTCTTGGCTTAAACAACTACAGAAGCATTTTATCCTTCTAACCTAACTTAATCTCTTTCCAATTCTTTCCCTTAAAAAGCTAATATTTTTGTTCCTAATACCGTTAACGCTTATTGGCTTATTAAAGAATTGGTTTGAAAAAAGCAAAGCTTTGTAATGAGCAACGGTAGTTGCAGTCTTTTCTTACCAAATTGTTCACAAATCTTTGTTTATTTGTGGAAAAAGAAAGTAAAACTTTCATAAGTTTCTAACAAAAGTTTAGCATCAAGCTATCTATTAACTTTTAATAAAATGTATGGAATTACAAAAAAATAACATAAGTGGTGTAACAGCTCAAAGAAAACCAGAGCGCTTAGCGAGTCATATTAAGGATGGAGTGGTTAAAAGAGGGGAACTTCAGCTTTTAACCTTGGCTTCTTGCATGACAGTCATTTGCACTTACCATCACACAACCTTTACTACAGAGGTTTTGTGGTTTCCCCGTTTTCTTACTTATGTCGGGTGTATTTTTTAAAGGTATAAGATTTGCTATTGGAATAATTGTCAAACGAGCTGTCATACTAATAAACTGCATCCGTCATTCTTGTATTATACCTTTACTAATCACTCCGCAAAGGCTTTAACCAAAACAACGTTTAAAAATGTCTAGAAATGTATTATCGAGTTTTGCGCGCTGTTTGTCAACCTTATTAAGATTTGTTTCGCTTAATAATCTTTAGCAATAGATGGGGCTTAGCAGTTAAGTCAACCTGAAGATCTTAAAACTTAATTTTATCCCTAAAAATGACTGTTACATTGGAATATTTGTTCGTTATTATCGCGAACAGGACCGTTTTAAGATGGTACAACATGAGTGCGCTTTGTGGAATCAAGCGTTCAGTTACTGAATAGACAACTCTTTCGTGTGATTACACAAATTTGTGCGACTATATTCAATCTCTAAACTGCTAAAACAGCAGCGACGATTGATAAATTTAAAAGTCCGAAATGGCTTTGTGGCCTGAATAAATCAAAAACTCATACATTGGCGTTTCGTCCCGTTATTCTCACTTGCACCCACCGCAGTTAACGAGTGAGAAAACCTTGTCAATACGCAACTTTTATAAGTAAGTTTTGCCAAAGAATCTTTCCAGGTTTGAAAAATATTTAATAAGTTCCCTAATATGTGTCCTTAAGATGCCTTTGAGGGTTACACCAAAGCTAAGGAGCCATAGCATCTGCTTGAAACATTATTTAACTTTAATCATACACAAATATTTTACTCTGCAACAATGGTAGAAAGCAAAACTAAATGACTTTGGAGCTTATGGCTAAAAGGTCTAAATGTATTTCCACCTTTCTCTATATAAGCATTTAAAAACGGACCATTTTTGTAGTCATAGAATTTCACAGTTCTTAGTTTTTTTTAATAACACCTGTACTTACAAAATGACAGGTGAGAAGAACATTGTTGATTCATAGCTTAAACAGTCAGCGTCGTAAAGTCTTTTATCTTGCCCTTTCTTACCATTTTTTTTAATAAATTATGTTTCTCACTGTCAAGAACAGAGATTCGTCCTTAAGCAGAATAACATGAATGTATAGTAATATAATATTATTTATATCCTCACTATATTTTCAGACGAAAACACAGTTCCTGTAAAAAGATTAATTTACATTTGGTATCGCAATGGAATCGAACTTAAAACATTAAAACAAGCGAATTTAAAACATTTTGAAGTACTAAAAAATGGAACATTAAGATTGCCAATTAATCAAAAAGCCACCGGAGTTTATAAATGTTTAGTAAATGCAACAACATCGGGTCATCATTATCAAGCTCTCTTGTCAGAAAGTTGTTCTGTCGAATATCCAGGTACATACATACATATAAATAAGTTACAAAACTTTTTATTATTACTAAATTTATTAATTTATATTTAATTTCAGTTTTAAAGCGAATACCAATACATTATTCAAATTTAACTGCCTTACCAGGGATGCCAATTACTTTGAGTTGTCCAGTACAAAGTATACCAACGGCAAATGTCACCTGGTTACATGAGAACATTTCGATTGAAAGAAAACTTAAAGAAAACAGGCGAGTAAAGATCGAAAAGAAAACTATTCAATTGAATGTTTGATTGTTTTTGTTTTGTTAAAATTTAACTTAAAAACTTTTTTGTAATTTTTTTGCAGATTCATAATTTTGACAAATGGGAGTTTAGTGCTGAGGAACTTGACTGAAACAGATAGGGGGGAATACAAGTGAGTATACCATAGAAACTCAAAACATATGTACATTTTAAACATTTTTTAAAGTGCTTTGACAACATACGAAACAAGAATTGCAAACTATTAAATGCTTATTACATACGATTGAAAATTATGACAAGTCTGTTATGGCTGCCGCTTTGAATTGTCATAAATCAATAAGTTAACAAGATGTTTTAAAATTTGAACGTACGTTATTGGATAGGGTCCTGTTATTATACGATTTCATTTCAAGTTTACATTTATCTGTTAGCTCACAAAGTATTATGTTGAAGATTGCGTGGAAAATATAAAAATTTGAATTGTCTACCATTTAATTAATTTAATTATCGAATCGGTGTGATTATTTTAAGGGTATATTCAGCTTTTTTTTCCTTAAAATATAGTTTCGCATAAAATCCAACTTATATTTAGTTTTCGCCATTGACCAATTTGTTTCGAGGTTTGAAAGCGAGTTAGAGATTCAAATTTGCTATGTTTGGTGTCGAAATGAAACTGATGATTTGTAGAAATCTTATACATTACAATACATTATTTAAACAGAACTTTTCCTTCAATATACAGTGTCGAGCAAAAGTCTTGGTACCCGTGTGGGTATTCTTGATAAATGAGTTGTGTAAATGATATTAAGACACAATTTTCAATTTATGTTTTGATTTATTCAAGTTTAAGTTTATTTAACAAATTAACACAAGAAAAACAGAAAAATATCCTTCAAGGATCTTAAAAAAGTTAAAAGTAAAGTATTAGTCCCTAACAACAATAGTTCAAAAGTCTTGGTACCCTAGAAGGACAAACGAATTTAATTCGGTTTCGAATGTTTTATGTTAAGAATATAATTAACTAATATTTTGTGGGAAAACCTTTGAGCCTAATAGCCTCTTTTAAACGATTTGGCATAGAGTTCACAAGTTTTCGCATGACATCTGACCCTATTAATTTCCATTCTGATACCGGGAGCTCTTTAAGGTGGGTTTTGCTCGTTATATTGTGTTTTCGAAGTCGTTTCTCTAAGACATCCCATAAATGTTCGATTTTGTTAAGATTTGGGGGGGGTGTAACTAGCATGTGGGGCGTGTTGTAGGCGATCCACAACTTTACATTTGTAGCGGTATGCTTAGGATCGTTATCCTGTTGGAAGTGATATGTGTCTACGATCCCAAGTTTCTCTGCACTTTGTTGTTAGTTTTGTTTTAAGATGTTCAAATAAACTTCCTTATTCATAATTCCATCAATTATTGTCAAATTCCCGACACCATTGGATGACATACACCCCTATACCATTACACCACCGTCACTGTGTTTCACAGTTTTAATTGTGTTTTTAGCATTCAAGGCTTCGCCTTGTTTTCTCCACACTCTAATCCTCCCATCTGAGCCAACTCATCGGAGAATATTACGTTGTCCCAAAATTCATTTGATTTATTTTTATAATCCTTTGCAAAGTCCAGTCTTTTCTTTTTATTTATTTCACTTACAAACGGCTTTTTACAAGGTGTGCACGACTTAAACCCAGATCTCTGGAGCGATCTTGCAACTGTCCACGGAGAAACTGTTTTATTTAAACTAATCTGTATATCGGTAGCAATCTTTGGGGCACTTTTGAATGGATCTTTTTTTTATTATACTCGCGATTTTTCGTTCATCTCTTTCTGTAAGCTTGCGCGGACGACCAGACCTGACTTTATTTTCGATTCGGTTTTCTTTATTGTAACGGTTAATCACATTTTGTATGGTAGATTTGGGTCGTCCAACTATTTTATTAATATCTGCATAACTTTTACCTTGCTCATGGCAATTAATAATAATTTGACGCTTATCTACCGTTAATTCTTTTCTAACCATCGCTTTTTTGGTTTTACACAACAAAATTTCTTGAACCTTAACCTGCACGACCAATCGCTTTGTACTGATTGACACACACATGTCATATTACAAGCTTCATGCAAAAAAAAAAACAAAGCCAACAGGACCGTTACAAATTTAAACAGTTAAAACTAGTAAAGTGCAGAAGTACCTAGACTTGTGCACTACTTTTTTCATAGATTTAAAGGTTTTATTATTTTTTGCTAGAAAATAGAATTTGTTTTTGAATTTTTCTATTGGTAAAACAAAGAATGAGGTTTTATCATAATAAATAACTTGATGCATGAAAATTAAGCCCTTAAGTTTTCTTTTCTTTCAAAGCTTTTAATGACATGGCACTTTGAGTACCATGACTTATGCTCGACACTGTATATGTTGTCCGGCTGCAATTACAGCAGCGCTTTAACTCCTGAAGCATAGAGCAGCAACAAGATCCTTCGCCTTCCTATCCCGATTCACCTCAACTGACCTCAGCTGTGGCCACGATTGAATACCTTGAGACTGAGCCTCCTTAAAAACTGATATCCTCCAAGTTGTCTTTGGTCTTACAACGCGTCTAATACCACGGGTATTCCATTGGGCGCATTGTTTTTCTTTAGGTTTTCTCAGTGTATGGCCTATTCGACGCCATTTCCGTTGCATGATGTCTAGGTCCAATTTTTTCTATCCGGTCCTATTCCACAGCTTAACGTTAGAAATGGTTTGCGGCCACCGGATCTTAGAATAGAGCGAAGACAACGGTTAACGAAAGCTTGTAGTCTGCTCGAGATGTTGGTAGACCATTTTCATGTTTCAGAAGCATATAACAGCACTAATTTGACGTTGTATTCGAAGTGTTTCAACTTGGTGCGTAGCAATATTTTGCTAGAGTTCCACACAGGAGAAATATTTCCAAATGCACTACGGGCTTTGTTTATTCTACTGTTTACATCCAGGACCGTTCCGCCATCGAGAGCTATTATACTTCCCAGATAATTAAACTGCTCGACCTCCTCTATGCTCCCCTGCCTTAGAATAACTTGTGTGGCTTTGGCCCGTGGTCATTACTTTGGTCTTATTTGTGTTAATCCTTAAGCCAGCCACCTCTCCAGTTAATTGCAGTAAATAACACATCTGATTTAAGCCTGCCGTGTTGTTTGCTATGAGACATACATATATCTTAAGCATAATCTATGTGGCTAAGCTTTAAAACAGACTCTATTAGATACCGTGTGTATCATTTTTACCCACAGTGGCAGTCATCACACCGGCAATCGTCAGCAAAAACAGAATTTATGACAAGACATCTCCTTGTCTCACTCCTTGACGCACTTTGAAGGAATCGGAAATCTGTCCATTGTGCAACAGAAAACAACTTGCGTTGTTGTCACACATTTTCCTTTAAGGTATTTTTAATTTCTTAATTATAAAATCGTTTTCAATGAGCAGTTGATTGTTGATTTTACGTTTCGGAATAAAATCGTTCCACTGAAAGTGTTCCATTTTCCTTGTTTTCCACCTGTCAAATTTACTTTCATTGATCAACTTCCACCTCAAATGCTATACTTCAATCAAAAAATTCGTGTCAAATTACAGAAGAAAGAAGCTAAAACCAACCAAAAAAAATCCAATAATTGGTTTCAAAGATAAAAACAAATTATAGGTTTAACTGGTTTTGTGTCTTATAAGTTGGTCGATGTTTATGTCCTGTTTTCATTTACTTTAGATGAATTAAATGAGCTTGTTATACTAAACAATGTATTTTAAACTGCTTCCATAAGAAGAAATATTATTTCCAAACAAACCAAATCTGTCAAACTGACAAACATAGATTGGCTGCGTTCAATCTCAGACAGATAGGGTATCCGGATACCTTTTTGTTAGTGTTTTACGTGTAAAATAACAGCTGATCAAAAACAGCTGTTGTGACAACGGAGATGTCAAAAGAGGAATCCAAAGGTAACCAAGAATTTCTGGGGTATGTAGTTATCCGACAGAACAGCTGATTCAACACATGGTTGAATTTCAAGAAACTCGAAAATTGATTTCAGATTTTTGTATTTGTTGGTAAACAAAAAGATACAAAATGTTAGTTGAAGTTGTATTACAGAATGTTCTTTACATAATAGACGATAAAGAAGCTGTTTGCCTTCGAATTTTAGAAGGTAATTATGATCTATTTTGACTTCGAAGCTTAAATGTTTCTCTGCTTTTTGTGAACAGCTGAAAGTTGTTTTTATTTTTTGACAGATAACTCAATACAGATATCCAACTCGTTCAACAAGGTATCTAAGGTATCTAATTAAATTAAATTGTTGTTGTGAACCAGGGCTTAGTGACTTATAACTCTCAACCATTCCTGTGTGCGAGTACTGTTGTCAGGAATGGAAGGGACCTACAATTTTGGGCCGAATCCGAACTCATAAAACTAGCCTAATTATCCATAACTTACAACTTACTTAAAGTTAAACTATGACACTATGACACGCACTAACCATCATGCCACGGGTACTACGGATGCAGCCATAAGTTTATTTAAATTTTACCTGAATAAGACGTTGAATATTTAAAAAAAAAACACACCTGTCATGGTATGCATTGAATTTAAGGTTTCGTATGGTTTCTTCCATGGGTAAATCCGGATTTCCGTAAAAAATTGATATTTTTTCGTGACGCATGGAACACGAATGGCAATGTTTTTTTGTCATTCTATTAGTTTAATTTTGGGTGCGTGTTAAAGAATGTGTTAGAGCTGTCAAATTTACAGCTAACCGTTTTGTTATAATTGTATTACTATTAGTGCAAAGAAAAGTTAATCTGCCGAAAAGTTCAGATCTGCAGATTTGATTTGAAATCAAAAATAAATCAATTTATTTTGCTTCATAAAATTCAAATACAAGGGAAATTTGTGTTTTGAAAGATCTAGATAAAACATACATACATTGATTTGTTTTACCGACGGAAAGAAGTTATTTGAAAACAAACATATCTAAAATTTTACATTAAGATTGTAATGTAACCCTTTAAAAAGAACGAACAAAAAAAACAAGTTAAAATTAATGTATTGCTATAATTTTAAAGTAACTCATTCCACCACCCTATCGCTCGTTCTTTCAGCATTGAATTATTTCCGTTGAGGTTATTAAGTAATTATTTAAAACAAAAACAGTTTGTGTTGAATATTATTGTTCTTTTTAGTGCATACACCTATTTATCTTATGCTAAAGCAGTCTTTTGTGGTTCTTTGGCAAATCGAAACTCATTAATTAAACAATAATTAAAAGTTCAACTTTTGTGTCTAAATTGCTGTGAAAAAAAAATTGTATTTTTTTCTTTTGGAAAAGTAATTTTAGGTAAGGTTTAAGTAATTTTCATAATACATAAATGGAGAACTTTTATTCTTATCACCAAAACTGGTGATCTTAGAACTTGAGTTCTTGTGTTAACTGAACTTTTAAAGCCTTAAGGTCTTTATAAAATGTAATACCGAAGAATGCCTAATTCCTTAAATCATCGAGGTAAGAACCTGGAATTTTCAACATAACGAGCTTAATCACCAAGCTTTCCATTAGTTTTCGAGTGACATACATGTTTTTAATTCTACACATCACTAGCTTGACTCAAAACGTCAAATTTTTGACGGGCGAAAAGTTGTTTTACACACTCCCAAAAGTTCTTAAGTTTTGCTATTAGTGAATAAATAATTATCAAATTTTTTTAGTAAATTTAAATAAATGCTTAGTTTTTTTTTCAAATGTCAAAATATGACAGCTGTCAAAATAGCGGGCTAATAATGAAACCTTTTAGTAGCGAATTTTGACAAATTGGCTGCATTCAATCTCGTGTTGGATAGAGTATCTTGAATAAGTGGATTGTTAGATACCTTGTCGAACGAGTTGGATAATTGTATTGAGATAGCTGTCAAAAAATAAAAACAACTTTCAGCTGTTCACAAAAAGTGAAGTCCAAATTGTTTTAAGATAAAAGATTTAGTGGAACAGGATGAGGTTCTTCAACTTCAGAATGCTAGCAAATTGGTCATTTACAAAACGAAAACAAAACAAGTAAATTTTGAAGGTTAAAAAAATAGATCATTTGGAGGCAAATAGTTTCTTCATCGTCTATTATGTACAGAACATCCTCAAATACAACTTCAACTAACATTTTGTATCTTTTTGTTTACCAACAAATACAAAAAGCTGAAATCAATGTTCAAGTTTCTTGAAAATCAACCATGTGTTCAATCAGCTGTTCTGTTAGATACCTACATTGACCAGAAATTCTTGGATACCTTTGGATTCCTTTTTTGACATCTCAGCTGTTTTTGATCAGCTGTTATTTTAAACGTAAAAAACTTACAAAAAGTTATCTGGATTGAACGCAGCCATTGAAAACAAACATTGAAATTTTTGGGACAGGTCGTTTACAGCTATCATTACAAATGTCGGTCATCGAAAACAATTTTCTTATTTAAATGCACTGATAAAACTTTTACTGACGGAAATCTGTCATTGGAATTGTGCGAAATTGGAAAACAAATCAGTGGAACGATTCGTTTCACTTTGAACATAAAAGTATCATCTGTTCAGGAAAATGAATGATCAGTAAATAATTTTCATTTCTAATCAAAGCGAAACACCGTCAAATATCAATTCAAAAATTTTTCCAGATCGATTTCAATGATAGCTATAGCTGGCTCTTTAAGAAATGTCGTTATTTTGATCTATCAAATGTGAAAAGTTAGCAGCTTTCTAATCGCAGGGAAACGTAGATAAATGTCGATTCAAACATTTTCCTGGGTCGATTTCAATGATAGCTATAACTGGCCCCTTAAGAAATGATCTATCAAATGTAAAAAGTTGAGAGCCTAAAAAGTGACAGTTGTCTAATTTAACATTTTGTAGTGAATTTTGAAAAACGCATTGTGTTGTCAAAGCGTGTACAGTTCCATTTTTAAAATTTGTATCTGTCATATGTCAAAAGATAAATGCTTAAAAAGTTACAGCTGCCCAGTAAGCAGGCTAGTTAAAATGAAACCTTTTATCGGAGAAGCTTGAACTTTCAAAAACAGTGTATATCCTTTACACCTGGTTGTTTAAGATTTTTAACCAATGGCATTTTCATATTAAAAAAGAAAGAATTGTGTCAACAAAATCTTCACAGCACTGTATAAAGTACGTTAGCGTGTTCTTAACACTTAATCACCAAATAAAATGCAATACAATTATTCACTCTTTATATAGGGCTTTGAAAAGAACAACAACAAAGTCATCATCTTCACCATAATCATAACAATCAGTTTGGTCATATCTCTAAAGCCACTCGACCATTCAACATCCATTGCATGATATTATGGTTGATGATGACGAGATATAATTACGTATAATAAATTAAAAGCTGCAACAAATCTGCTTTTAGTGCGGAAGAGCAGAGCCTACTCGTACTCGACTTGTATCTCTATTTAAATTCACGAACTCAGTCCAACCGAATGGTGATTCCATATCCATGAGAGATTCAAAGAAATGGGAATTTATATACTCAGTATCTATGTACTTACTGACAGAGCTTAACTATTATGATCTTAAGCCAGTACTTGCTGCTGATGTCTTTGCATGGGTATGGGGCGGCATCAGAGCTAATCTCGATGGAACTAATTGTTGAAAAATCATATTTTGTTTCATGTCCCGTCCTGGACATTAGTCACGAACATAGATAAAAACTCGAAATGCATTCTGGATATATTTAATACCTGTGATGTTAACCCTCTCCCATTATACTTTCACAGAACTTTCAAGGTGTGGACTATGTTTCGTGACTGCCCTAATTTATTGCTTAGATAAAAAGAGTCTTTGTTTTGTTTTGACCTCTAATGCTTCATTTACTACATCGTCTTTAATCTTCTTTTGAATTTTCTATTTCCAGATGCATTGCTCGAAATACTTATGCCGAAAAGAAACATCGTCAATTTCGAATTACCATAAACGTCGAACCACCAAATATTACCAATAATTCATATAAACCATCTCCATCCAAGTACAAATTACTTCCTCCCTTACAAGATGATGTTCATTACATTCCATCGGGGACAAACCTACGACTTCGTTGCTTTGGAACATCAAATTCCATAACAATCGAATGGTGGTTTGGAAAATCGCTCGACTTGCAACCGAAAAACCTAAGCAACAACAGCCGAGACTTCCATATTCGTGATGCAAAAGTTCTGAGAGATGATGGATTCTATCGATGTTCGACGAAAGACGATTCACAGGTTTTTCAAGTAATTGTCACCGAACCACCTGTGATTCTGCAACCTCTGGATTCTTATGAGAGTGCTTTGGCAGCGTTTGTAAATTATTCATGCTCGGCTGAGGGTAATCCAAAACCCGAATTTTCATGGTGAGTCCTTCTTCTTACATGAATGTCTGTCACTTTGTTCTAAATAATTGTCTTTGTGTTTTAAAGGTACCACAATGGAAGACCCATAAGTAAGGACAGCTATACGACAAACGTGGATCGAAATGTCCTCACTATCAAGTCCTTTGATATAGCGAATGTCGGGATCTATCAATGCTTTGCCAAGAACATTGCTGGCGAAACGTATTCAGCAGCCTTGTTGCGATTGTCCAAACGTGAAGATCTAAAAATTATGCCAGATCCTCTGAAGAATGTTCAATGCTATGCTATGAATTTTGACACAATCAATGTAACATTCCAGAGTGCAACTTCGGTAAGTTTACTTGGACCTTTCTATCTTATAATCCTTCTAATTTTGTTTACTGTTTTTTTCCAGCTTTTCCTGATCACGGTACATTTTGTACAGAAGAATCCTTTTCGCTGGGAGACGAAGCCTTTACTCCAACTACATAATTCCCAACATGTTGTTATTTCTGGACAAATGCCAACTTATGAACCTTTCGTAATCCTCATAAGAGCCTTATTGCCAATTTCTTCGACTCGGTATAATAAGGAAAGTGTCGAAGAAACAATGCAAAGTTCCTTCCTCAGTGAACCAGCATTTTGTTGTACCCAAGGATGTAAGTTCGACTTTATCACCTTAGGAAATGTATATGTCTTGATGTAGTTTCTTTTATCTTTCTAGTACCCATTCGAGCATTTCACTTAACGGCTGGAGTTTTCATCACCTGGTCCAAACCAATGCTAGAAACTAAATATTTTATTATTCAGTTTTCTATTGCACTAACTCGTCCACATCCTTATGAATTCTTCAAGGACTCTCGACTTCAGGGAATTTCATCTTCGGTTACAATAATGACGGTTCCAAAAGACATTGAAAATAATCTTAAGGATGTTATACCTCTGGACGAATCACAGGCAAGAGATGTTCTTAGCCGAGCACAAGTTACCAGTAATGATTCGGAAGATGATGAAGATGTCTTTAGCATAATTGTTCCATCAAATGTAACTGGATTACTCCTAAAGAATTGTCAAATTGCTAAAATTCGTGTTCTTATAATAACAAACGAAAATGAAAACCTCCAACAAGACTTTCGATTTGTCCAATGGAAAATTGTAAATTCAAATAATTTTATTTCTTTTTATTTGTGTTTTGAATTCTTGTTTTTTGTTTTATTTTTTAAGATTGAAAACGATACTCAAGAAACTACTTTAGTACCATTTCGAGTACAGAATGTTGAACCTCGAAGTATTTCGTTCACTTTTAACGAAAGTTTCGAAGACAAATGCGTACGAGTGTGTTATTTTGCTTATGAAATACGAGATTTTGGAACGAGTAGGCCAACATGTGAAGATATGTAAGTTGATGATTCATAATTTAAAAAAAAATTGTTTTATAGTTTGATATTCTATGTTTTAGGACAATAACATCATTGAAGTTGGTATTGAGACACCTTAAGCCGAGAAAACAATATAAAGCACTATTTTCCAACTGTACCAATTATCTTCCATATGGAGAAGCTGATGTTCAAACTGTTCCAGATCGTAAGTAGTCTTTTTTTAGTTCTTTGTGATTTGTTTCTTTTTTTTCAATTCAAACTTTAGGTAGTTTCCGGGTTTAGGACACCAAAAAACTGTTATATTTAAAAAAATTTTAAAATTATAAAACGGTTTGGGTTTAATTAAAATACCTTAATCTTAATACAAACAAAAGTTGTATTCACACAAATATGTATAGAAATTACAATTACAATTTAAGATAAAAGTCGAGAAATTTCTGGTATAAATCGTCGTCGATCGGATTGACTTAATAGAAGTTAATATTTGTATACATTCTGTAAGGATCCTTTTTCTGTAGCTTAGTGCCGAACATCCAACTTTCTTTGTCATTTTGAATTTGGGTAACTTTGTCCGGTGTCAGTTCGTTTTCTTGTAAAGGGTGCCCCAAAATTAACGCAAGATTTGAATTAAATAAAAAACGCCGTTTTTAGTCTTTTGATAGTTATATTTTTATTGACTCGTAAAGTACATAGAATAGGGTTATGTATGGAATAACACATCGGACAAATGGCCTTCACGGCTTTGCATGCACATGCGCACTCTTTTGTTGAAATTTTCCATGACCATTCTGCATAAATGTGGCTGAATTTCGTTGATGCAGCGTTGAATCTCCTCCTTTATTGCACGGGTGGTTGTGGGCTTGTTGACATAGACTTGTGATTTCAAATAACCCCATAAAAAGAAGTCTAATGGTGTTAAATCACACGATCTAGGAGGCCAATTTTGATCACCGAAACGAGAGAGTACACGACCTGGAAATGTCTCATGCAGTAATTGAATTGTTTCACGGGCTGTATGACATGTGGCACCGTCTTGTTGAAACCACATATTGGACACATCAATATCATCCAATTTTGGCAGGAAGAACTGTGTAACCATGTCGCGATATCGAGCACCAGTAACAGTCACTGCTTGACCAGCATCATTTTCAAAAAAATATGGCCCAATTATGCCTCCAGCCCAAAATCCACACCATACAGTCACGCATTGTGTATGCATTTGTTTTTCGACAATCACATGCGGCCAAATGCGACAATTTTGGCGATTGACAAAGCCATCAAGATGAAAATGTGCTTCATCGCTTAGAATGACTTTGCTCGAAAAATCAGGGTGTTGATGTTCAATAATCCATTCAACGAACTCTCTTCTCTGTCCATGGTCATTAGGCTTCAATTGTTGTGTTAATTGAATTTTGTAAGCATGAAGACACAGATCTTTTGTGAGTATACGCTGTAGAGAGGTTCTTGAAATTTGCAATTCTTGTCCACGACGTCGAATTGAGGTTCCTGGATTGTCAGCAACACTCTCACGCACTGCTTCGACATTCACATTTGAACGGCTTGTTTTTGGACGACAGTTGACGAAGTTAAAACACTATTCCGACCATATTTTGTATGAAATTTTCGAACTGCAGCCGCCAAGCTTTCACTATTTTTGAAATATTCTTTAATAATGAAGACACGTTGTTCTATCGTATAACGCTCCATTTTTAATAACCCTATACTGTTAGCTGTCAAATTGCTTTTTTTTCAGGGTTGCCAACACTTCACTGCACAAATGGCGACAAATTCAAATCTTTCAAAGTTCATTTTAATGATGATTGATCTTCTAAATTTATTTCAAATGATTTATCCAAAGAATTTAGAAATAGAAAAAAACACACTCCGACGAGTTGATTTGAAATCAGATGTTCTAGAGAGGTAACCCCTTTTCAATATGAAGGATGTAGTTTTGGGTATAGTTGAAAGGAGAGATAAAAAAGTACGAAAGAGATTTTTCAACATCCTCATATTCTTTATAGCCGCACACCTGCGTTAAAACATAATCGATTTGGTCACTGCTTATTAGAGTGATGGATATCTTTGTTAGTTATAATACAGCTGTGGCTTTTTGAAGTTCTTTTTTTCATGCAACGATTACTTGTTATAGGCACTCCAAGGTACTTAAATTCTATGACCATTTTAATATCCTGTCCCTGAAAGTTTCATTTTTCCTCAATAGAGTATCATCCATTTCCCTTGCTAAAAATCAGTATATTTGATTTCTCGAGAATAGCCGATGAGATCCACGTGTCAGAATATTCTGACAGTTGCACTATTGTGAACGTATAGTGGGCGCGGTCACACCCCTGCATCCAACAGTCCAACCAAATCCTCATTTTAAAGATTGAACTGGGTTTTAACTTTCTAACATTTTTTGTTTTACATATTTTGTTGTTTTTTTTTTCTATATTTTTTTGTTATTCTACTTAAAACTAAACCCTAAAACTATAAAACAAGTATGTTAGCCGGCCAAGGCTTAAAGCCCCATCCCGACTAATCACTATCAAGCCACCGATCCGATCGGTCCCGTTCGGACACAGCTCTACTGAACCGAAGGAGCTCTGCTCCGCCTTGTGCCATGACGTCCCGATTGTACACGAGTCGCCTATCCAGTCGTCTGACGTGGTAGATTAGCAGAACTGCCAATCTATCTTGTATCAGACCGCATCTGTCTAAAAAGAGGAATGCCTCTCGTGGAATGAAGCTGCTCAAGCGTGAACTCTCTAAATACTCGTCGTTCGGATAGTACGCCTCGAAAATTAAATTGTTGTTTGAAGACATAGCTTTTGCAATATGACCTCGAACGAGTTTTATCACGAAATTGTCAATTCTGTTGATTCGAGCCACGTTGTATAGGACCTCATTTGAATAGTAATGCACATAAGAAGATTCGGCTGTTCGATATAAACCGGTACAGCGTCGCGACGACGCGTCGTAAACACTGCCGCTCGAACACCCGAAACTTCGCCATCTGGGAAGGGGCAACGTTGAACCGCACAGGACAACCATAAACGATCATCAGCTTTATGAGGACCATGTAGCAAATTACTTTCACTCTGGGGTCAAGCCGACTGCTGTAAGCTGGCCCTGGTCAGAGCAGCATTTATATGTCTATAGAAATATAAGTACTGATCTAACCAGATACCGACGTACTTAACTACACTTTTGCTCAATAATCGCTGCCCGTGAAGATCAACGATGACCATCGCCAGTTCTTGCACGTATCCCTTGTGGGCATAGCCAACGGAGTCGAGAACAGAATTGTCTCCTACTTCTGGACATTTATTTTCAGTTTCCAGTCGTCGCAATATCCCTGAATCTTGTCGAAATCACGCTGCAAGAGAATTCTCATAACCTCAACCTTTCGGGCCGTTCTGTACGCATTGATTGTAGGCGTACGCAATTGCCTTTGTAAGACTAGCTATCAGATCGCTGGTGTAAATGCTGAAGAGAATCGGCGAATTCACCGCTCCCTGTTGAAGACCATTTTCAATTAAGAATGTTGTGGTAGAAGTTGTTCTATACACTAACTTTCACGCCACAGGGACGCGTATCAAACAGATACACCGATGTTTGATATTTTATACAAATTAGCCTCTCGATCTATAATATCAAATGCCGCCTTGAAATCGAAAACTCCGCAATTATTGTACGTAAAAATACTTGGTCTATAGTCGAGTAAACAGATCATTTCTGGTCTATAGTTGAGTAACCAAATATAAATTCAGCTATCCAATCTGATAGTCTAGAAAAAAATATGGTAGGTAGGTAGAAATGGCGATCTCAAGGCAACCTAGCCTGAGATCCAATTAGCGCTGTAGTGCGCCGTTTTGATACCAAAAACTCAATTGACCTGTAATTGAAAAGGGCAGATTTATAGAGAAGCTTCACAGTAATTATGTTAGAGCCATTTTGTTGCGCCAAGAGGAATGTTAACCATTTCCGCAAGTGAGCTGTGAAGGGCCGATCCTTGCCTGGCTAACTCGTCAGTCCGTTCATTTCCCACGATAATATTCAGGCTCGCAAGCTCATTGCGACATTGCTGGACCAATTTAGATGAAGATGTGGCCGAGTTAATGGCTTTGACAGCTGCCTGACTGTCTGTAAAGCTAGCCGCATTTCGGTTTTTGTTTGGGCTTTGTTTAAGTATCTTACATGCCTCACTTTTTGCCAGCAGTTCAGCCTGAAAAACGCTAGCAAAGTCAGGAAGCCTAAAGGATTTAGCTACATTTAGGGACTCAGAAAAGATCCCAGAACCAATTCCGCACTCCATCTTTGAGCCGTCAGTAAAGATGGTTGTGTCGAAACCTATCGACACGATGTCATCCTCCCAATCTTCTCTGGGTGGGAAAATAAACTTAAAACCCTTACTAAGGTTCAAAGTAGGAGTGCAGTAGTAGGTGTCTACCGAGATAATATCTGAGGGAATCAATTTCGCAGTGTTGCTGTGACCATAAGGTTTTGACAACCAGCTTTTTGATTCCTTCAGCCTAATAGTGCTGCAGGAAACTATGTATTTAATAAAAAGGTCGATTGGTAGAAGATCCAAAATAACGTTTAAGGCCTCCGTTGGGCAAGTACGCATGGCCCCTGTGGTGCCCACGCAAGCTGTTCTCTGAACCTTCTTTAGCTTAGCAATATTATAGGCTTTGCTAAGAGCAGGCCACCACACTATCGAACCATATGTTAAGATAGGGCGTACTACGGCTGTGTACGTCCATAAAATCATCTTCGACTGAAGTACCCACTTTTTGCCGAAAGTTTTGCTGCAGGCGTAGAAGACAACACAGGCCTTCTTAACCCATACTTCAATATTTAGTTTCCAGTTTAGTTTAGAGTCGAGTATAACTCCCAAATATTTTGCTCTAGAAGACAATGATAGGATTTGACCGTTGAGTCGAGGTAGCGTGAAGGGCGATTCTTTAGTTTTGGTGGTAAAGTTCAGTTTTACTTTGGTAACCTCCTCCACCACCCTGGGGTGTTCCCCTACTCACGTGTTTTGTTTCGATTGTACTGCCTAGAGTGGCCCGAATCTTTCTACCACAGAGCATGGAAATAATCCATTCTCGAATAAAGACCGAACTTAACGAGCGATTCTTCTATGGATTCGGTAAGGACGTTGTTAAAAGCACCTTCTATGTCTAGGAAAGTGGCAAGAGTAAATTCTTTATAATGGATTGTTTGTTCTACAGTACGCACGGAGGACAGTCTTCGTAGATTTGCCCTAAAGATAAGCATGCTGAGAACTTTCGAGAGGTCGTCCAACTAGGATTTCTCTAATATGGTAATCAAGAATTGTCGTTTGGCTGATGACAGGGCTTGCTTGTAAATTTTAAGAGAGTCTTTATACGGTTGTTAAAACTTATGCTTGTGGCAGATATTGAAAATTGTCCTCGTCATTTTCCTAAGACTGGACAGTTCTTCATTCCACCAAGAAGGAAGGGTTTCACCGCTACATTTAACTAGGCAAGAGACTCTAAAAGCTTTACTTATAGAAGTTTCAAAGGTTTTCACCTTTGATCCAAGGTCTGCTATCGATTCACTGATTTAGTGAGATTCGGTAAGTTGCTTAGTTTGGAATAAGCAATTTGACTGAATTTCGTCAAGTCAGTTCTTTTGGGATTTCTGTAAGGTGGAGGGTTTTTCGACTCGACATTAATTTGAAAAAGAATCCACTTGTGATCCGAAAACGAATTCAAAGGGGAAACTCTGAAATTCTCCACTAATAAATTACGTTTGTTTACTAAAGTAACATCAAGCACATCCTCCCATCCATCATAATTTTCCGAGCATGGAAAGACGAAAACGGCAGTATTGCCTCTGTTACAAATGGTCATATTATTTTCAATAATAAAATCAAAAAGTGACCCTCGTTCGTTGATCACAGAACTTCCCCAAAGGGTATCCCGAGCATTTGCTCGAATCCGAATCAGAAGGTTTGCCTTTTTGATGTTAGCTCCGGAGGTGATGGTGCATTACCTGTGTATTCTTATCTTCAAATCTGACAACTGTCAGATCGGGAGTGCTAAAATTTGGACATAAAAAACCTTTTAAATGTTTCTTAGCTAAAATACAAGTTCTGGGATTACCTTGGTCTTGATCTGCGGTTTTATAAAAGAGGTCGTATTGGTTCTCTTAGAGGCCTCGCACCTTGAGGCCGTTTATCCACGGTTCTTGGATAACGCCAATGTCGAAGTTTTTTTCGCTAAGGAAAACTCTCAGATTATCTGAAGCACACTTAGAGTGCTTCAGATTAATCTGGATGACCTTTAGCGCGTTTTTTAATTATTTTTAGCTGCAGAGCTGGGGCCCGGCTCGAATCTCGACTCCGCTTATAACATCGTCAACCTCGACGTTATCATCAGCTTTGTCGGTGTCTGTTCCCCGAACTCTGCAGAATTTTAATTTTGGCATTCCTGTCCGCTTGGCTTTATGTTTATAAGCGGCAACCAAATGCGAACCTTCAGTTGTCTAGGGATGTCCTTAGCTAGGATAAGCTTGAGCTTCAAGCCTTCCTAGTCATTGCTAACCTTAGCAATGCTTTCACTAAGGAAACCCCTAGAAAACCTGTCCGCACACTTAATTACCCTATACCCCCTGAGCATCTCGCCAGAGTCAAAACTAGGGTAGGAGCCCTCACTGTTAGATATAGTGTATGAAAACACCATCTCAGAGAGCTTGCCCTCGATAGAGTTCCACACGTTCAGCAGACCTTTGCTGTTTGTGGAGAGTATTCATCAACAACCTTCTGGTACTTTATTTTATCTTGGGCGTCCCTCTCATGAATCACTCCGGTCTCTTCATTTTTGGCAATCTTGGCAAGAATGTGAGGGGCCGTTTTGAAGCGGTTCCTGAGAAGAACGCCTTCTGGTGGTTTTTTGGATCCTCGAGTTGCACTGCTACTCGAGAGTTTCGGTTTTGTATACGGTTTAGGAAGTATAGGAGGAGTGCTATGACTGATTAAAGGCAAATTAAGCGAGTTATAATAATATTTGGTTCAAAAGTTTTGAAATTCCAAACTGAAGAGTCAGGTGCAGGGATGAGGGTGCTACAGGGGTACGAGACTTAAACAAGAATTTCGAAAAAAATACCATACCATACCAAATACTGAGAGATATGGTCGTACTTAATCCAAAAATGTATCGTGCTAATAGTTTCAAGCTTACACAAAATTTCGCAACCGAAAGTAAGAATGAGGATGACGAGAGATTTCGCTAACGTTTTTCTTGTACTTAGAGTAGTGTTAAGTCCTTCCTACAGTTTGATTAATGCGATTATTTTAACTGAGGGTCCTTTTGAAACAATTGCCTAGGTTATTTCTATATCAGGAAAATGAAATATGTAGTTCAAATATTTTCCTAGAAATAACAATGCATATGCTTTTAAGTGGATTTAAGGTAAGGCCACAACTAATAAATTAATCTCTAATTAAAAACCGTCATTAATCCTGACAACACAATCACCAACCAAATCAATATGGTAAACATCTATTAGTTGAAGGGTTATAGCTAAAAAGTTGTGTATGGCAAAGTTTTGGTTTTTTATTGGTATACATTAAGAAAAATATTAGATCTAAAATTGAACTTAGTGAAATTCCATATCTAAATATGGACAGAAAGTTTGAATTCCTATTTTCCAAATTAATATCCTTGTGCCTATGAAAGAAATATGTTAAAACAAGTTGATGAAAGTGTTTGACAAAAGATATTATGGTTCATGATTTTAATAGCCTTTAAGTAGTCCACAATGACGAGAAAGACAATTTTGTTGGCATCGTGAGGTTTTCTCCCCGCCACCGTTTAGATAACCCTGAAGTGTGCCTTGTAGCAAAACGTTAGAAAATATTTGAATGAATGTACTTAAACTCGAATTGAGTTACTTTAAACATATTTTCATCAAATTTTGTGATAAACCAGAAAAATCCCTTAAGTTACGCAAACATTTGTTTGTATTATTTTTATTTTATAATTTTAGTTTGCCTTGTTGGACATTTTTAAAATTCTTAATTCTATTTCATTGCATTTAGAATAGTTTGACTTTATTCTATTTAACTTTTCTTTATTTTATTTCATTTTAAAGATTTTATTTATTCTTGTGTGTTTTTTTTTATAATTTATTTTATTTTACTTGTTTCTATTTTATGTCGTTTCATTTTATTATATTCTATTTGACTTAAGATTTTCTCTTTTATTTAAATTTATTTTATTTTACTTCATCCATATTTATTTGCATGTTTTCTATTTTATATTGTTTTATTTTACTATATTTTAATTTGCTCTGTTTTATTTCAATTTATAATAATGTATCTATTTTTATTTATTCTATTTTATTGTTGTTTTAATTTATTTCATTTGTTTCGCTTTTGTACTTAATTTTATTTTTCTTTATTTTATTTAACTTATTTTTGTTTAATTGACTGTAATTGTTTTCTGTTTTATTAAGTTTTAATGTATTGTATTTTTTAAAATGTAATTTGTTTACTTTTATCATTTCTGATTTATTTTTATACATTTAAATTTGTTTTATTTTATTTTAATTTTCTTAATTCTTTTTTTAGTTAAATTAATTTATTTTGTTTTTTATTCCAAAAATGCAATTTTTGTTGAAATGATTGATAACGCTTTAAGCTATTTCTGTATTTTCTAATAAATGTTTTATTGTTTCATTTCAAGCTCCTGGTACTGTAACGAATCACAAAGTAGCCAACGATGGTGGTTTAAAACTAAGCTGGGATCCACCAACCAACGCCAATGGAAAAATTTACTACTATAGCGTCTTTTGGACGGTCAATAATGCCACCCACGGGGCTAATGTCAGTTCCAGTGAGACTTTTTTCAAAGTAAGCAAACAAATTTATACCAATAATTGGGAAGGTGTTTTTAAAATTCTTATCATTCTTGCGCAGTTCCCCAACATCACTGAGCGAGAAGAAGTAAATGTTACAGTTCGTGTGGTGGGTGAGAATGGAATAGGAGCTCCGATATTTTTCGATCTTCGGAACTGGTCCCGCAATACGGATGACGGAAGACGCTCCATACTAGACACCTACCTTGGTGTAGCAATTGGAGGTGCGCTTTCCACGCTGTGCATCTTGGTTTTTAGTTTGATATTCATATGCCAACGACATCGTTTTAAGATGCGATCTGGACAAATACAGCTGACGTCACAATCTGAATCAAATATCGGAGCTGCTAGTACCCCAGGTGGAAATACTGAAACTACCGGTCTGGGAGGATTCCTCGGAGATGGTGGATTGAGTGGAGGCTTAGGCGATAGTAGTGCCCTGCATGAGTATCATGAAATGCGTACCTTGATACCGAAATCCCAGCAATATCAATATCTCAGGGACATGCCTCAATCACCAAAGCAACAACTTCCCAATGGCAATGGGAACTGCCCTCGCCGCAATGACAACAGCTCTGAATGTATATTCGCCGAAACAGAGCTCGACGAAGAGCCAACATCTCTATCAAGTTCGACGCCTCTATCAAAAGTACCACCGCAACGAAGAATAAGTAAAGATGATGCGCCTGCTGCTCTATATTTCATACCTGTAGCAGCAGCAACAACAAAAAATCATCGAAAAAATAATATCGAAGTTGAATATGCGAATCCAAAGAAATTATTTTCGGATCGTTTTACTTTGAATAAAATAAGTTCCTCACCGAATTTCTTCAATAGTGACAATTGTAGTAGTGTAAGCGGTGGCTGCAGACCTTTGGCTAGACCTGCTGAAGACTGTAGCCGCCAGCGCCATACAAACCGTCACAGCCAACAACGGCAGCCATTTGCAGCTGCAGCAGCAGCAGCAACGCAAAATGGCTGCTCACACTATGTAAATACAACAAACAATAGAAATAGTTATAGTAGTTCTAGTAATAATAGTAAGCCAAACCAACAACACCAACAACAACCTCCTTCACAAAAACACCAACATCCTATTGATCAGTTAAATCATTCCATTGATGACAATGGTGTAGCATCGTTGTCAGAACCGAAACTTTTTGCGACCATCAATAATGGCGAAAGGAATCCTGATTCTAAGGTAAGTTAATTTTTCTTTATTTTATGAAAACAGTTATAAGGTTATATTCTGATTGACATTGTTTTCTTGTGTCAAATTAAATTTCACAAACGCTCTGGTGTCCTTTCTTCAAATTTTGTTTTGTATTGGAATATTTTGATTTTCGGTTTTCCTTCTTATCCAAAAAAAACAAAAAACAATGCCAAATTTAAATCCAAATTTTTTTTCACTTAATACACTTCAGAAGATGAAGAAGTGTCAACTTATTATTAACGGCTTCCACATTCCAAAATATTTTTAACAAAATTTGTGCAACCAAAAAATGAAATTGTATTTGTTAATTGGTTATTTATTTGACATTTTGACAGATTTAATTCACAAATTAATTGATTTTTTTTTTTCAATGGAAAGCATCTTCATCATTACTTACATACTAAAGGTGGCGCAAAAGTCCTGTGTGAACTAGGGCCTCACCCAACAAACTTCTCCATCTATCTCGGTCCCTAGCTAGATGTCTCCAGTTTGGCGCTCCAAGTTGGGTGAGGTCACCTTCCACTTGTGCGCGCCACCTGATCCGCGGTCTTCCTCTACTGCGCTGTCCTGTGGGTGCGGATTCGAAGACTTTCCGGGCCGGAGCATTGGTTTCCATGCGCTCTACGTGACCCAGTCATCTTAGTCGTTAAACTTTTACTCTTCTGGCTAAGTCTACGTCACTGTACAGCCCGTACAGCTCGTCGTTCCATCTCCTCCTCCACACCCCTTCGATGCATACGGGACCGTAGATCACACGAAGAACTTTTCTCTCGAAGCGACCCAAGGTGCTTTCATCCGCTTTTGTAATGGTCCATGCTTCTGCACCGTATAGCAGGACGAGTATGATAAGGGTCTTATATAACTTTGGTCCCTCGAGAGAGGACTTTACCACTCAATTGCTTTCTTAGTCCAAAGAAACAGCGGTTAGCAAGAGTTATTCTGCGTTTGATCTCAGAGCTGGTGTTGTTTTCGGTGTTTACAGCGGAGCCTAGGTAGACGAAGTCCTTGACTACATCAAAGTTACGTCTGTCGATTCTGACGTTTTGACCAAGACGTCGGTGTTGTATGTCCTTTCTAGACGACAGCATGTACTTTGTTTTGTCCTCATTAACCGTTAAACCCATTTTTGCCGCCTCTGTCTCAATACTCACAAAAGTCCCATTGACATCACGCTGAGTTCTTCCGATTATGTCAATGTCATCAGCATATGCCAGTAATTGGACAGACTTTTGAAAGATAGTGCCTCTAGTGTTGACGTGTGAGCTCTGCACTATTCTTTCAAGCACGATGTTAAAAAAATCGCATGACAGCGCATCACCTTGTCTAAACCCTTTTTTGACATCAAAAGGTTCTGTTAAGTTGTTTCTAACCTTTATGGAGCAGCGTGAATTCTCCATGGTCATCCTGCACAAACGGACGAGTTTAGCAGGGATGCCAAAACTAGACATGGCTCTATACAGCTCGTCCCTGTAGATGCTGTCATATGCGGAATGAAATCGATGAAAAGATGGTGGGTGTCGATTTGGTATTCTTGAGTTTTTTCCAGGATCTGCCGTAATGTGAATATTTGATCAACTGTGGACTTTCCTGGTCTAAAACCACACTGATAAGGACCTATCAGGTTGTTGACGATGGGCTTTAGACGTTCACATATTACGGCAGACAAGATTTTATAGGCGATGTTAAGTAGACTTATTCCTCTATAGTTGGTGCAGTTTAGAGGGTCTCCTTTTTTCAGGATCGGGCAAACAATACTGAGGTTACATTCATCGGGCATGCTTTCTTCCGACCATATCTTACAGATAAGTTGGTGCATGCTCCTAACTAACTTATCTACAGCTGCTTTAAAGAGCTCGGCATTCAAGCCATCCGCTCCAGCGGCTTTATTAGACTTCAACTTAGATATGGCAATCTTTACTTTGTCTAAGTCGGGAGGACGGGATTGTTGGCTTTCGTCGTCTATAGTGAATGGATCATCCTGCCTGACAGCGGAATTCAGTTCTTCGTCGCCGTTATACAGTCTGCAGAAGTGGTCCTTCCATATCCTCAGCATTGACTGCGGTTCCCCTATGATGTTTCCACTTTCGTCTCTGCAGGCTTCGGGTCTAGGTTTATGTACCTGTGAATTTCGTTTCACCTATTCATAAAACTTTCGAACCTCATTCCTGCTTTTATACCTCTCAACATCTTCGACCGCACGCTTCTCATGCCCTCTCTTTTTCCTTCTGAGAAGTCGGCGTTCCTCTCGCCTCTTCTGCTCATAGAGCTCACGAGCAGCTCTCGGCAGCAGTGCCGCTTTGCGTGCCTGTTGTTTGGCTGCGTTTGCCTGCCGACATTCCTCATCTAACCAGGGGTTCCTTGTTGGTGGCTGTTTGAAACCCAGCACATCAGAGGCGGCTTCTCTTATTGCATCTTGGCAATGTGGCCACTGGTTTTCGATACATTGTGTTGGCGGCAGAGAACTTCGAGAGGTTACTTGTAATTCGGTCGGAAAAGGATTTGGCGATCTCTAGCGATTGTAGCCGTTCGACGTTGTACCTTCTCCCAGCACCTCCCTGTTTTGCCTTGGGTCTGGAAATCCGAAGTGCTACCTTGGCTACAACGAGGTAGTGGTCCAAGTCGATGTTAGCTCCTCGGAAAGTTCGTACATGTTCATCATTATTCAGTTTATATGTGTACTACATCACTTTTACTTAATTCTAAACCGTCAACTGTCAAATGCATATTTTATTAGGTTCTTACACAAATAGAGGTAAATTTACAGCAAGTCTTTCATTTGAAGTCAAATTCATTCTTTAAAAATAATAATACAACAAATAACTATTTAATATTTTAAGATTAATTTCTTGCAAATTTGCATATAAAGCAAAGAATTAATAAATCACCGATTATTAAACTTTAGCTTTTAGTACAACAAACAAATTCAAAAACTGACTTGATATTAAAAATAAATCAAATTATTTTCCCTAATGGAACACAGAAATACGGAAAACTTGCATTTTTCCAGATTTAAATAAAAAATAAATGAATCTATTAAACCAATGGAAAACATAATTGTTGTTTTCAAATGTTCAAGTATAGAATACCATTTTCACTCAATCCTTAACTGACAACTGTCAGACGTCATTAAAATAAATGAAACAAAATAAAAGCAGAGAATAGTTGTTATTTAATCTGTCAAATCAAACTGACAGCTTATAGTGTTTATTTATTCAAAAGATTATATATGATTTAAAACTAAAGAATAAAAACAATGACAAAACAAATTTTTCATTATTTAATAACCCAACATTGTAAATTGTATAAGAATTGTCAAATAGGCCACAATAAGTGAAAAAACAACTAAACAGAGTTCATTATCTAATAAAAACAATCCATACACATCCAATTTGAATTCTTGCAGTCTTAGTTGAGTCAAAAATTGATCTACCTGAAAGAGAAAAAAATAAAATAGTTATATTTACTTTATTTCAAAGATTGTTCTCGAAAACGTCAAACAAATGTTAATTTAACTGTCAAATACTTGTCATTTTTGGCTAGATTTTTTTGGTTAATGTCATTTAAGACATTTAAACATTTTTAGAGATAGAGATGCGTCGCAAAAAATTCTGTTATCGTTATCGAAAACATTTCTTTTGAGTTGACTTTTGGTATCTAACTCCGAAATCATTATGTCCTTTTTGACACAAATGACATTTTCGAAAAGAGCTGTAAATACTTACACTCTTATCCCATCGTGCATCCATGTCCGAGTAGAATGTATCCCAATTAAGGTTACTTGGTATTCGTGATCTCTGCGAAATCATATCTATAATCAGCATAAACACAAGAAAATCCAAAATCCGAATTACTCCGAAAATAACATTCTCCCATATCACAACCCCAGTACTTATATAAACCACAAAATTCTGATGAACATAACTTATTATCATCACCAAATTTCCCACCATTATAAACATTACATTCAATTGAAACATATAATGGAATTCACTCAAAATTCGATAAACTTTTGAATATAGAGCTGAACATTCGTCCAATTCGTCGGATAATTCACACAAAATCGCCATTTGTCGAAAGTTCGTTGGTTTTCTGTTTGAAATTTCTAGGCCCGTGATCCGTTTAGCAAAACCAATCATATGCTGTCCCAGTTTTTGATAAAGTCCCGCTGTCAGAAGGTAGCCCAGTGCGAGGACATATAACAGGAGCAGAGCACTTACCGCTTCACTATAAACGAATACACACAGAAGTGGCTTAAGATATTTATTAGCAGTTGTGACACGTAAAAACTTTGGAATGTCAAAAACCAATGCACAAAAGTCACTTGCCACTCGAAATGGAATTACCACATAGACCTCGTTGCCAAAGATGCTACTATTTTTAGTGAGCGCTCTAATACGCCTTATAAGCTCAATAGTCTCATTCATAACTTTGTTGAATTGCTTATACCGAATAATTTGCCAGGAAAGTAAAATGACGGAATAGGAGTGTATTATGAAAAGATGCGTGAGGTGTATGACCCATAAATCTGGACGAAACGTATTCAGAATGTTCATCAAAGTTTGTGGCATGGAAAACGTCAATGCCAAAAATGATATCAGGCGGTATGTTATTGAAAATATGTGAATTTTCAATGAGTGTTTTATGCGGTTGTTTTGGGTGATTTTAAAATTCGACATGCCACACAAACAAGCGTAGTAATACAGAATTTTAAACAAAAGTTTTGTCTTCCACAAGTCAGACATCTTTTTACTTCTAATTGACACGAAACACATCCCCAAATGAACTGTTACCATATACTCTCTTTACTCTAATCCAATGGAACTTAAGTTACGTTTGATATTAATTAATGTAAATGTAGTAGAAAAAATGTATTCAAATAAATATATTATTCCTTTCTTGGCTCTATAAGTCTATAAAAAGTACAATAATTTGATATGTGCTATTCTAGGTTAGAGAAGAATTAATTAGAATCCATTAGGTAATTAATATCGGAATTGTGTCCACATAGCACTTAATATAGACATCAAACACATTTTTTTCTTATTATGTCTTTTACTAAAAGAAATAATTCAATCAAACTAAAAAAAGTTTTGATAAAGAAAAACAAGACACACGAGTAGGTTTCAAAAAGTTGCGAATAATCGGACAACAATTGATTTTTGTCATTACATTAAAATAAATCAATTTATTTAGAATTTAAATGTGTCAAGAAAAAATTGATTTAAAATCAATTTTCCTCCTTGCAGAATAATCAATGCATTTTCTATCTGTCAGATTCAGACAACACAAAGGACTTCATTTGCATTCAATTGGATTCTTTGAACGTAAATTTTGACCAAAAAATAATTAGTTTTTCAAGTGTCATACATTTCAAACTCAGAACTTAAACATCATACAAATTATTAAATGGAATTGTGCAGAAAATAAATAAATCATAGAGTTCAGTTTTCAATTGAATGAAAAAACATGATTAACTGTCATTTTTACAGAAGCAGATTTAACTTTCCAGTAAACAACCATTATGGCTGAATTACAAACACGCTTCAGCTTCGGTTTCGTCTGCGTTACAGTGGGCCTGTTTCGAGGTTGCTTTGAATAAGGTTTCTATTATTTCATCTCTTTAAAGAGGAAATATTTTGCTTGTTGACATTTTTTTACAGCAGTTGAGCTGTCAGACAAAGCAAGCGTTCAGATAATTGAACTAATTAGAGTCACATTACGTTACATTACGTTCTTTTCCTTACGATTGTCAAACATAAAGTGAGGTCAAAGCTCCATTGTGATAACATGCACTGAATTCCTATTTCTGAACTCGTATACGTCAGGTGAAGCCGAAGCTTTGTGTTTGTGGTTCACCCATTAAAGTTGCATTGAATGAAAGGCAGTTGTTTGGCAGCTGGCCAATCAGATACTAGAAACTTGCGTTACTTTCAAGTCCCTTATGTCGTCTGAACCTGCCCATTGAATATTTTTAATTATCCATGGGAAGTTATTATAATCGGTCCGATTTGACGAATTGAACATTTTGACATTTCTCGACGTTTCAAAGATCCCTAGAGTCGAAATAAAAGATTTTTAGAGAGATGTCTGTGCGTGGGTGTGTACGTACGTTCTTACGTCCGTAGGTCCGTGCATCCGAAGTTCGGGAAGTTTTTTTCGTCGTCCATAGCTCAAGAATCGAATAGATATCGCATTCAAATAAATTTTGTCATAAAGATAATAATGCATGAAAAAAGATTTAAAGATTTTGGTTTTTAACAGTTTTTTATAAATCAAAAAACCTGAACAAAAATATTTTTCACCTCGAGTATTTTTTTCGAACAAAAAATTATTTTATCTCCAAAATGTTTTTATACAATGAAGGAAAACGTTTTTGACATCTGATAAAATTTTGAGAAAAATCTAATTGATTCTTTATAAAAAATGAAAAAATAAAAAAACACTATTAAAAGTTGGTACAAATTTGTTTTCTACTCAAATATCTTTTTTTAAGATTATGGCTTCAATCTTGTTTTATCTTATAAGAAATATTGTTTTCAACAATCGGTTAAATTTTGAGAAAAATCGAATTGACAGTATTTTTTTACAAAAAATAAAGACCTAAAAAAAACAATACAAAAACTAAAACTAAAAATTTACTTCCGACGTAAATATCGTTTTTAAAATTTAAGGTATTGGCGTCAAACTTTTTTCGTCTTTTAGAAAATATTGTTTTCGATGTTCAGAAAATTTTTTATAACAATCCGACAGTCAGTTTTAGTCATAAAAACTAAAATCTACAAAAAATAGTACACAAAATTGGTAAAAATTGATGTTCGTTTCTCGATACCTCGTGAATAAAGGAAGGTGCTGACTGTAAAATGATTTCATTTTGTGATAAATTTTCTTAGACAAATCAAATCTGTATTTGATTATAAAAGAAATAAAGCTTTTCAAAAAATCCTACTAAAATTGGTGAAAATTGGTTTTCGACTAAAAATCTTGTTAACAAAAAAAGAATTCGAAATCAAACTATTTCATCATGTGTTGGTAATATTTAGATATTTTTTTAGAATAATTTAACCGACAAATTTTTTAACAAAATATGAAAACTTTTTAAGCAATACTAATCAACAGACGGGATGGGGATTAATCAGTGTGGGTGCATCCCAGCCTCTTTTTTAAATGCAAATTTGACAGCTACAAGAAAAAAAAGGAAATGACAAGAAATCCATTTTCAATTGTGTTCCAATGAGCATAAAAGAAAGTTAGAAACTTGGTTTCTGACTTAAATTTTTTTGTGAGTTCTCTTAATAACCTTTGAAATAAGCAGTTAACATGAATATCGGTTTATCGCCAAATATGCAAAAAAGCAGATCTTTCAACTCTAGCACATTTTTTCGCCGTTGAAAAAGTCAAAGTTGTCTTAGCTCCGTCTTGTCGAAAAAATACAGTTTGTATTGCTATGAATAAAGATAGTTGATATATGGACTGTTGTCATTAATTTACTATCGGTTCCGACTACAAAAGGGACTTGAAAGTAAGGCAAGCTTCTAGCTCAAATGCCAGTTGCCAAAAAATTGCCTTCCAATCAAAGCAACTTTATTGGAAAGTTAGTCAAGAAATGTTTCTCTTACTATTGGTCAAGTCTCCTTATGTCAAAATGACAGCTAATCAAAATTTGCATATAACTGAAAGCTGAACTTTATTGCTACGTGATTTATTAATTGTTTGCACAATTCTATTTGATGTTGCTCCTTGTCAAATTGGAAAACTTTAAAAACTAATCAGGTTGCTTTGTGGAAATTTACATTCAAATAATGCTATTGAGAATACAAATGAATTCTCTTAAGTTATTTGAACCTGTCTATTTTATCGGTAATTGTATATTTTTTTGGAAGCATGATTGAGCAAGATTGGGACTTATTATACAATATGCATTCTTTCAAGATGATGGTGGTTCCCTGGCGGTATCACTTAGAAACAAACCCATTTTTCTAAATATGAAACAATTATCAACAAATTTCTCACACAAAAATATAACCTTATAAAATGTTTGCTACCGTTTTTCTCCTAATTTGCCAACAGTAACAACAAAAAGAATTAACATCTTTGTTGTCAGAAAAAAGGACTCTCTATGGGATTTTCCATGGGTAAAATAAATCAATTTGTTTTTAATATAGATCTGTCAAAATATTAAATTCGCCTGCTTTTGTTTTACATGTAGCAAAATGAATTGATTTATATTTTATTTTTCGACAGATTTTCCCCTTTTTTAAACTAATTCTAATAAAATAAAATGTTCAGCTGTCAGGTTAAAACTTGCATTTTTTTCTTTTTTTTTTGTAATTTATTTGCTATTAAACAATCAAATTTAAAAAATAAAAAAAATGTAAACGAATTAATGGATTCATTAACATAATCCATCTCCTTGTTCTAAAAACTAATCTGGATTCTATTTAAAAAGACAAGTGCCGATGCCCCAGTGTTTATAATTTTTTTGGGTAAACATTTGGTAATTGTAATTGCAGGCACGGTAGCTCAGATTAGGTGAATACTTTATTGATCGAGGTGATCAATCAAAATGATATCGAAATACGAAGGGGAAGATTTCACCAAGTCGTATTGATTACCATGGGCATTAGGAAACTTTTTAATGGAAGTTTACCAAAACCAAGAGCTGTAAAATTAGTCTTTAAATGAAGTTATGAAATAAAAGAAAGGTTTTATTTTCCAGATGGGACATTTAAGTTAGGTTTTATTGCCTAAAAAACCTTGGCCGAAGCTGGGATTAAAAACCAGGATCTTTTATAAAAGAGAAAGATATAAATTAAATTATTGAGATTGACAGAAGGTCAATTTTCGATAAATGTTTTGCAAACAAAAAGAAAAATTTCGACAAGAGAAAAAAATATTTCGACTCAAAGGTCAAAAGGACGAATTAGAAAAAAAAATAAAAGACCCCGAAAGCAATGTTCCCAGAAAAAAAAAGAGAACACTATACTTAGCTTTTGCGACTTCCCCAACAGCTATCGTAGTCCTTCCTTAACAATTTGACTTCACAGCAGAACACAAATCTTCAACTCAATACAAAACTTAAGGAAAAACTTCTTTAAAAAAAAAAATTCCTTTACACAATATTTCGTTTGTCTTTAAGCTCTGGGCACAATCCAAAAAGTGCCTTCGTTATGGCGAGCTTGACCCTTCCGGCTACTTGCCCTCAACCAATCCTCTCGAATCTCATGCGTGGTGATCGATCTGTCTCGGGCACGCAACTTCCTCCATCCATATGATTGGGGTGTGCGACCAAGAAGCCAGGTATCTTTCATCGCACGCGATCTCTGTTAAAAGGTGATGCGATCACCCAGAAGCTCAGTGAATGAGTTTAGCTCTTCACCTTTCGAACCCATTCCAGCCAAGACTTTCGAAAATCGTGCGGAATTCCTCGCATTACCGAGTGCCTACATACGCTCGACTTCGGTTGAGGAAAAACTACTTATGTCGTGTTGAAGGTAGGCAAGCGTATAATTAAAATTAAAGTTATTAAAATATTCTTGGAGTGATTTTCTATCAGTAATACTATATGATGGGCCCTAGGCCATACTAAGTTAAAGTTGGTTTGACTTTCCTACACACATTGTTGGGCATGGGTATCGTAAAGGTATTATTAGGCAAATATGTGGACCAACCGTCTAACAGTTCGTTGGTGTGGAATCCTTTCGCGCACTGTTAAACCTGTTAAATTTGCTTTCCCAAAAAGCAAAAAAAGCAGTTAACTGGCCGATGGTCCAGGTTTCTACTCATCTCTTCCAGAATTTTGATGCCGCAGTAAGAATTGTTAAGGGTGGTTAGCAAAAATTGAGGTGAAACTTGTTGTGGTAAAACAAACACCTAACTAAAAAACCCAATAGCTCTCAAAGCTTGCTTAACATATCATAAAATTCCATAAACCGGACTACCAAAACTCTTGACAAATACACTCAAGTCACGGGCTGACTTTATAATAAAGGTATGCTGTCATTATGAGAAATTAAGGCTTTCAAAAAAACTACTCTTGTATGAGTTGCGGAATAAGGACTGGTGGTATGAAAGATGGCAATTTATTGGCAACGCTTGTGGGGAAACCTTACATATTGATGTGTAATTTGAAAGACCAACTCTACCTCATTATTCACAAAAACCAAGACTTTATTCGAGATGCCTTCATCGTTAAGGCTCGGAATTCTGAAAATAGAATCTTATTCAGTCAGCTTAATTATAGTCTAATTTCCCTCTTAGCTATGATGAAATATTCGTGATACTCGAAGCAAGGAGTGAGCCATTTCCTTTAATGGTAACCCTTTTAATGGAAACTTTAATCAATTCTGTACGCTTTGCAACCTAAAATCGAAAGAAGATTGCTTTCATATCATAAGTATTTATATGCCTAATATTCTGAAATATTTTGAAGAACGAAAGCTTCTAAATGACCAGCAGTATGCCTTTCGTAAAAGTATACGTTCAATAGCATTCCTATCTTACCAAATAGTGAAATAAATCTTTACATCGATTTTAGACAAGACAAGAATATTACACTTGATATTAATTTCTAAAACATTTGATAGAGTTCGGCATCAAGTTCTCTGATAGAGAATTTGATAATTTATTATTACCTTTCGGACCGTTTAAGTTAAATAGTACTGGACAGGTTCAAATCTGTTATTTATAAAATAAACGCTGGTGTGCCCCGGGTTCCGTTTTGGCCACGACACTCTTTCTTATCCTCCTCCTCGTTCTTTGGAAGTGGACTACCAACGGCAGCGCTTAATCAGGTCATATTTTTGTTCATTTATTTCTCAACAGCGTACTTATAAGTCTTTTGGACTTAGTTTAAAAAAAGCAATAGAAATGATAGGCCATCGTTCTCTTATTGAATTGTTTGAACTCTAAATGAACAGTTAAAATTTTCTAATTACACAATATTATGAAATAGATCCAGTACTAACTAAAACTATAAATAAATTCTATTAATTTTACAGAATCATGCTCTCTTCCCCGATGACACCGAACGTCTATTCGAACACACACAATTTCATCCAATAAATTCCTCAACCTTAGATAGAAATAACGATGGACAGATGAAAATGTTCCGAACATCTCCAGCATCAGCAGCCATCAACAATAATAATACATTGTCATGGAATAGCAAACAAAAACAACCAATATCCAATAATGACGACGAATACGATCATCGACATCGACATAATTCATCGGTAGCTCCTCTTATTAGAAACAACAGCACAATTGGTTCCGAAGCATCATCTTCATCAATAACAAATAATGTAGACGATCATCCTAGCAGTAGTAGTCCTGATGGTATAGCCTTCACTAATCATCATCATCATCACCATCAGAATAACTATCATCATAACCACCATGATTCAGATAATTCTATAAATAATCCTCTACTGAAAACCAATTGGAACCATCGAAGGCCAAATGTAGATCCGAATGGATAGAAGAATCAAGCATCAAATCGATGTTGTTAGAGGATCCATGCTACGATGAAATTCTCTTCCTCATCCTCACTCAACGCAACCTCAGACACAAAAATTAAAAAAAAAAAACAGACTTCATGGGTTAAGTTAGGTGGGTTAGGAAAGTTGCGATTTTATGGTTGTTATTATACATTCCAGATGTTGAAATGTTAAAATTGTTTTCGAGCCGAATGCTAAAATCATACAAAAAAAAGAAAAACTTTGTAAATTCGAAGAAATGAGTATAAAAAAGATTTATTTAAATACGAGTATTGTATAATTTTTAAATAATTTAAAAGTGTTTTAATATTGAGAAAAAGAGGAACATTATTGTCTTCTTTTTTATCAACAGAGAAAAGGTGATTTATTGTGAAATTAAAATTGAGGCTTCTATATTTTAAAAGAAAAACAACAAACTAAAATAAAATGAAAAGTAGACTCTACTATTTTGTATAATAAATCAGCTCTTCTTAGGTATCCGCGTTCTGGAGATTATTTCGAAAATTTTCTATTAACGTTCAAACGGCATCCCATTTTGTTGGACTTAGAAGTTTTGATATTTTAGAGTTCATTTCATCGCTTATTTTGGACAAAAAGTAATTTATCTTCAAACGTATTTCCACTTTGATTAAAAAACTTATTATTAAAAAAGATCTTTTTTTTAAAAACTTATAGAAATGGGTACCATAATTGAGCTGAATTTATTTACTTCGGAATGCAGGATATTGGGGATATATGAATTAAATTCGAAAAATCCTTAAAAAAATTTTATATAATATAGTTTTGTAAGAAATTTAAGAAAAAAATTAATTATTGGAAATTCATATTTTAATGTTTGATTCTTATGTTTTATTTTTCAAAATTTTGTATACTTATAATTTATATTTAAGAATTTTTATAAATGTATTTTGGTTCTCACTGAAATTATAATAGTAGTTATGTATTTTACTTCTTACTTTATTCAAGTTTTTCTACATTTTTAATAATTTAAATGTTTGTTTTTATTTTCCTAACTTCAATATTTTACAGTTTAACGATCTCTTATTTTCTCAGATTGAAGATACTTGACGAGAACGGAAACTAAATCGTCAATTACACTGGTCGACACGGTTTTCTTACTGGCAATAAGATTTGCACTATTTCAATTCGATTTAATGTCCTTCATTCAAATCCGACTTCAAATCCAAATCTATCACGTCAGGTTTTTAAGATATTAATTTTTTAAATTCAATAAAACACGTATATAAGACTTTTATAAGGTGTTTAAATTTATGAAGAAGCTTTTTTCAATAAGATTCGTGATGGTTTTTCAAATCTATAATCCCTTTCTTCAGTATTCAGTTCAAATATTTTATATATTTCATTTTTATATTTCATTTGTCTTACAAAATTTTGAAAGAAACCATTTATGCTAAAACCCTTTTCAGCAAAAAGAAAGCTAAACGGTTTGAAATTAAGTTTTGTTCTGGTAACGATTCTATTGTCTTAACAACTCTATTATATCAAGTTTTTGGAGTATATTAAAATATTGTTGAAAATGTATTTTCAAAATGTTAAAAATAAAGTTTGGATTTGGAATTAGCACTAAATTCAAGGTTTACTCAAAATTTCATATAGCGTCAAATGTTTAAAATTGCAAACTAATCATACAATTCATTATTAAGAGATATTTTGAGTTTTAACTTAGTCTAAGAACTAAGTTAAAAAAGAGCATATTTTAAAAACCTAATGTCATAAAAGAGATTCGAATTTAGAACTTCTTAATCCTGTTAAAATGAATTGTTTGTGCTTCTTCAAACGTACTTTTGGCAACCAATGTTATCAAACGTCATTTTTCAAAAATATGTAATAAAACCTAAGTTGTTCACATCTGATACAATGGTTAAAAATATCAACAAAAAGACGCTTAACCTTTTTTTGACCACGAGAAAGTAGTTAGTCATACTATTTAACAAATAGCTCTATTTCAAACTTTGTGTTATCTGAATAATGATCGAACATGGAAAAATAGATAAACTACTAAATTTCAGTTTCAAGATTCTTATTTCCAAAACGTGCTGCGTAATTGGTTATTTTTATAGTTAAGTTATAAAGGTCTTGTTAAAGTCATTTGATCCACCCAAAACAGAATATTCGATCTTGAATTTAATCTAGCCTATACTTTGTTTTAATTTCAAAAGACAAGACTAAGTTTACTGTCGTTTGTTAAAAAAGCGAATTTTTAAAAAGATTTTACTTCGAAACATAAATTATATAATAAACAAGGATCTTTTTCTACACTGAGTTACAAAAAAAGTGGCGGACTTAAAATTTCGCAATAATTTCAAATGTGTAAAAAAAGACTTTTTTTTTTTAATTCAGTATTGTTCATTAAAATTTAGTGTTAATAATTTCTGTACAAAATAAACAAATGGCAAGAACTTTTAAATGAAACAAAAAATATTTGAAGCTTATGTTCACTGAAGAGTGGGTATTGCCTCCCCTAACATCTATCAAAGCTTTAATTCAACTTGGCATACCTTGAATAGTAGAGACACTTAGTGTCTCGGGAAGAACAGATCGCTTTCTTATCATTTTTCCAGCGGATCCCAAATATTTTCGATGGGATTAACGTCCGGCATCAAATCAAGCATAGATTTGTATTTCTTCCAATTAGTCCGTAATGCATATGGCAACGTAAGGTCTCGCACTGTCTTGCTTCAGCAAGATATTTTCACCAATAAATGGTGCAAAAGGGACCACATATTCTTCCAAAATGTTGGTGAGTTCACAGATCATTTCCCTATGCACAACCTACTTATTCCGTATACGGAAATTCCTGTCCACACCCACCGTGACGTAACCTCCTCAAAAATTTTCCCGCTGCGCAACTGTTGTTGAATTTTATCTCCCACCTGATCTTCTCCATGCTCTTTTAAGTCCATCTGGTGAACGTAGACAGAACCTGGAATTACCAGTGAAGAGAACTATACCTTGGTCGCCCCCGGTTCAATCTTGGTGAAGGCGAGCAAATTCCATTCGCTCGTGCTGTATCTTAAGTCTTTGTATACGACCAGATCACTCTACATTTAAGCATTGACACTGGTCCCTCTCACTGATTAAAGTCTGTGAAACACTTCAACCTCTGTTTGGTGACGATCTCGAAGGTTTTGAATCACCAAATATCTCTTCAAAAATATTACCAAAATACTAACTACACATCATATTCATAGAGCATGATTGCGCCATTTCTTTTTGTAACTCAGTGTATATAAAAACACCAAAATCAAAAGTTATACTAAAATAACTTCAAATTATGTAATTCCATAACTATTACGATATAATTTTTCTATTTACTCACCAGTGAAACAGTTTATTAGTAAAAAAAGGCAAAGTTAGTTCACTTTATGAAACAAGGTTCAGTGAGTGAGATCTTTTGCATTTCTATTCAACACTAGACATGTAAAAGAGTGCAGCCGTTTTTGAATGCATTCATTATGAAAAACCCTATCAAATCATTCTCTTTTCAATCCTTTGATTGCAATTAATTGAGATTCAATGAGTATTTAAAGATTGCAAAGACTTCATACGAATGCAAATAATTCAAAAGATTGCAAAGGCTTCAATTAAATGAAAATACTTAAAGTGAATTCTGAGTGCAGAACTCTACTGCAATAATTACGGAAGACAAATTATTGCAATAAGCTGTTTACAAAATAGCCGCTTATTGAATTCAAAGATTGAAATTTTTAAATTGAAATAAAAAAAAAGATGTTATTCGAAAAATATTGCATTGTTTTAAGAAGTATATCAAATTTCTACAAAGAGTTTTAAACCTTAAACTCTGCGAATCAAGTCTTCTATTGAATTTCTTTAATTTGAACAAAAATAAAATATCTGGTTTTTGATTGCAGAACCTTTTTTTGGAAATAAAAATTTCGTAGTTTGAAGTACGTTTTATTTACATCTTTAAATTAAATTAAATCCAAATATTTTAAAATTAAAGTTTTTACCTAGGAAATATCATTTTTTTCATATTTTAAATCCAACATCCAATAAAACATACAGAGTTTTAAAATTCAGATATACAAAAATTACAAAACAATGATTTCTAAACTCGACTTTTTAATAAAAATAAAATGATTAGGATATTATTTACTATTTTAAATTTTAGGACCAATTCAAAACAAGCAATCCGTAAATCCCAAATTATTGTAAAAGAGTCCATTTTTTTTTTTAAACTTAACTAATAGATAATAACTAACAATTTGACTTAGATCTTTTGAAATCTAAATTTGTATAGGCAGAACAGAGTTTGGGACTAAATTGACTGTGTCTAGGAAAAAAATTCATTTTAATTTTGCACGTATAAGAATTTTTGTTGAAATTAACGTTTTTACATTCTTTAAAAACAGCTATATTTCCTACGATTCCCAAGAGTAAGCTCTTGAGATCTTATCTACATTCAAGCTTCTTAATATTGTCAATTTCATCCAAATCCTTTCGTTATTCTGCATTTTTTATCAATATACTTATTTATTGAAGAATTTTTCTGTATCAAATACTTATTAAAAAAGGCACATTTACTTTATGATTTAATTTAAAAATATATTTGATTTAAAAAAATAAATATTTCAGTGAGAATCAATATAATTTTATTCTCTAAGTTTTTTTAATCAAATATCTAACTTTTTGACTTTTTAACTAAAATAAATTTAATTGGAATTTAAATTTAAAGCTAACACAAAAAAACACTAAAATTATATATTTTTAGTTTAAAAAACACAAACTTGTATCAAAATAGGAACAACAACAACAAAAATAAATTGTATTACTTACGAGAAAGCTCCTGACAAAAAACAAAAAATAAAAACAAAATAGCATGGCAAATATAACATGATAGTTAATAATTATTATGTACATACATTACATATTAAATTTAAAAAAAATAGAAATAATTGTACCTGAACCATTTAAAAAATAATATTCATTAAATTTAAAAAACAAAAGAAAAAAATAAACTATCTTTAGCAATAGTTACTTTTTTTATTAGCATCAACTTTTTTTTAATCAATAATAAAAAACATAAACAAAAGCAATTCATCTTACACACAATTGAAAAAATAAATATAAATAATAGTTTTTAACGATATTCGATTTAAAATTTTGTAAAAACAAGAAACACAATTCCAAAACTATATAAAGATAGCCTTAAGAAAAAAACAAACAATGTGCAGTAAAGAAGATATTTTCTCATATTCATTCGGATGACTTTTTCCATTTTTTGATCGAATTAATCGAGTATTTATTCCAGATTTAAAAATTCAATATTTGACAAACAAAAGTATGTACCTAAAATAAACAAAAAATATATATTTAAAACCCAATGTGTTCAAAAACTATAAACAAAAAGAAAACTTTAACAAATAAACAAACAAATTAAAAAACAACAAAACAAAACTAAGCAATCTTCAAATGTTAGGTAGAAAAATGGAATTAAATGAAAAGAGTGTACATAAACCAAAAATTAAATAAAAAAGTATAATTAAACAAAAAGACAACAAACAGTATACATACACACAACATACACACAACATACAACAATAAAATAGCAATAGATTACCACCAGCAAACCACATTCCATAATTTTATTAATATTAAAACAACAATTTATATTAATAAAATACTCCAAACAATGTAAATTTTTATTAATTTAAAACAAACAAATTGAAAAATAAAAATTTACAAGTGCAATACAACCATGTAGCTTTAAACCAATAGTACCTATATTACATATATTTATTTTTCTCACTAATTTATTTATAATCCTTACTACTCTTTTTATTTTATTGTTTCTGTTTTTGATTGAGATCGTGAATACCTACGTTGAAAATATATCCGTTCAAGTTATCCGAATATTTTTCAAAATTACGAAAATGAGTTAAAAACGCTAAAAAACACTTCAAGCTGCACATGTTCACAAAAAGAAATACTTTAATTTAAAACATTCCAACTTCAATATTCCTGGTCAATATATAGATAAATTAAACAATTTTAAATTCGAATAAAAGTTATTAAGTTGTTGTGTAAGTGAATATTATTTTGTAAAATGTAAAAATAAATATAAAACAAGTAAACAATAAGTTTGTAAATTCTCATCCATTAAGTTAATTCATCCTCCATCTATAAATTTCAAAACCTTATTAATAAATAATAATTGTTTTTAAAAAGTATTTAATTCAGTTAATACAAAAATAAACACTTTTTTATATTTTAAATAATATTTTTTTATTTTATTGTTTTATAAGAAAAAAGCTCTCTTTTTAGTTTAACTTCTATTTATAAATAATAAATAAATAAATATATATATACAAGAACATGTATATTTGAGACTCGATATTACGTATAAACAAAATGAGATGTATTTAAAAACAAATTATAATATATTGTCACCGAAAAGAATATCATATTTTGTTTACTATTGTTTTAATTGTTTAAAACATAATTATTAATATAATTGTTTTATTTTTAAAGAATTGTTATCTACCTCAGTTTTTATATTCATTCAAAACTATATAAAGATAGCCTTAAGAAAAAAACAAACAATGTGCAGTAAAGAAGATATTTTCTCATATTCATTCGGATGACTTTTTCCATTTTTTGATCGAATTAATCGAGTATTTATTCCAGATTTAAAAATTCAATATTTGACAAACAAAAGTATGTACCTAAAATAAACAAAAAATATATATTTAAAACCCAATGTGTTCAAAAACTATAAACAAAAAGAAAACTTTAACAAATAAACAAACAAATTAAAAAACAACAAAACAAAACTAAGCAATCTTCAAATGTTAGGTAGAAAAATGGAATTAAATGAAAAGAGTGTACATAAACCAAAAATTAAATAAAAAAGTATAATTAAACAAAAAGACAACAAACAGTATACATACACACAACATACACACAACATACAACAATAAAATAGCAATAGATTACCACCAGCAAACCACATTCCATAATTTTATTAATATTAAAACAACAATTTATATTAATAAAATACTCCAAACAATGTAAATTTTTATTAATTTAAAACAAACAAATTGAAAAATAAAAATTTACAAGTGCAATACAACCATGTAGCTTTAAACCAATAGTACCTATATTACATATATTTATTTTTCTCACTAATTTATTTATAATCCTTACTACTCTTTTTATTTTATTGTTTCTGTTTTTGATTGAGATCGTGAATACCTACGTTGAAAATATATCCGTTCAAGTTATCCGAATATTTTTCAAAATTACGAAAATGAGTTAAAAACGCTAAAAAACACTTCAAGCTGCACATGTTCACAAAAAGAAATACTTTAATTTAAAACATTCCAACTTCAATATTCCTGGTCAATATATAGATAAATTAAACAATTTTAAATTCGAATAAAAGTTATTAAGTTGTTGTGTAAGTGAATATTATTTTGTAAAATGTAAAAATAAATATAAAACAAGTAAACAATAAGTTTGTAAATTCTCATCCATTAAGTTAATTCATCCTCCATCTATAAATTTCAAAACCTTATTAATAAATAATAATTGTTTTTAAAAAGTATTTAATTCAGTTAATACAAAAATAAACACTTTTTTATATTTTAAATAATATTTTTTTATTTTATTGTTTTATAAGAAAAAAGCTCTCTTTTTAGTTTAACTTCTATTTATAAATAATAAATAAATAAATATATATATACAAGAACATGTATATTTGAGACTCGATATTACGTATAAACAAAATGAGATGTATTTAAAAACAAATTATAATATATTGTCACCGAAAAGAATATCATATTTTGTTTACTATTGTTTTAATTGTTTAAAACATAATTATTAATATAATTGTTTTATTTTTAAAGAATTGTTATCTACCTCAGTTTTTATATATTCATGATATAATATTATAAAATTATGTTTATTTTTTGTGTTAAAATGCCGTTAAATTGTTTCAATATTTTTTCTTTTGTCTTTTACTATTCAATGTACTTCATTAAGTTTAATTAACAAATTACAAATTGTCTTGTTTTTCTATTTTAATATTTTTGTTTTTTAATAAAATCATAAAATCATCATAATTAAGTCGCTTTTATGAATTTAATAATTATTTTCAAAATTAATTTTTATAATAAACGCTCAAGAAAACTTTTATAAATTTACACAAACAAAATTGTAATATTGGTAATTTTAGTTATATTGTTTATATTCACATTTTTAAGCTTTGTGTTAAGTAAACTTTTTAAGTACTATTTAAAAAGGCCTCTGTGAAAAGTTTATGAATATTTATTTTCTAAAAAATTAATCAATTACGAATATATTTGTCTTATTTAAGCGTCTAAGCATTTTTAACTATAATGTTCTTAAATTCATACATTCTTTATAATATTATAATAATATTTGTTAAATTGTATACATATATGTCAATGCGGCCTTGACATTAATTATTTTTCTTTTTTTATTTTGTTTTTGAATTCTATACAAAAGCAAACATTTTCGAAATTGATGAATTAAATACAAAATTTAATTAATAATAAATAAAAACAAAATCTATATTTTAAAACTAAAAATTAAACAATTAATTGCTATACACGTTCACACTTAAAAATTCCTGTTTGTTATAAAAGAAATACAAAATGAGAAAATGTAAAAAGAAAATTTATATATTTTGAAGATATAAAAATGAAATAAAATATTACCATAAATTCGAGAGAGAAAGAGAGAGAAACAAAAAAAAAACATATTGTAAAACATTTTATTTTATAAGAATTTTCTAAGAAAATTTAAATGATAAAAAAAACAAAAAGCAGAGAAAAGAAATAAAACACAAAATACAAATAATAAATACAAAAAAATAATACTTGACTATTTTTTTTAATTTTAAATTTCTTTAAATAAATACATTCTGGATAAGGAGGTTAGGGAATGGATTTTTCTGTTGATCTTAAATTGTTTCCTGGGATCTCAAAAATATTGTGCCAAAAGATATTGGTAAGGAAACAACTTTGTTTAAAATGATTGTATTAAAGGTACTGCAAACATTTCTCATGACTTTCAAGTATTCAAAACTTCAAACGCGTTTATATCAATACTTACTTTTGCCGATTGACTTGAAATCTGGAATATATTCTTAAAAGTAAATTTTCCAATACTGGTCTGCAACAAAACACTCCTTTTAATAAAGATTAACTTTTCTGAAGGATTTTAGTACGCCGATTCTGAAGCTGAAGTCAGAGTTGCTGTATCACGTCATGGTTTATGAAAGAACTTGGTTTTTCTTTTAAATTTCTTTTCAATCTTTTCAATATCTCTTTTTTTCTCCGAGATATCTTAAACTTAAATTTACAATCTGATCTAAAAAACTTCATATTTCAGAGACAAAATCATACTCTTTGATATGGTGATTTCGAATTCAGATTTCAAAATTTTCGATCAGATCCCGTTTTTGAGGTATACAAGTTTATTTTTTTTAGGTTTTCTTTTTAAAAAAAACTTGTTTTTGTGATTTTCTAATGCATATATTTCAAAATCCTGACATAATAGATTTTCGTTGACTTTGGTTTTAAATTCAGCATATCCAAAACTATAAGAAAAATATGCTTTTGCACCTGGGACAAAAAATATGTAGCTTGGCAGGGCAGTGTATAGAATGCTTTATCCAAATTAGATATATCTAGATAGAAAAGCCAAGCCAAAACAAGGAAGTACTGTGAGAAGATTTGACGTTCGACGGTTACAATCGCAAGAGACTGCCTTGTTCTTTTCAGATCGAGTCGCTTATGACCTCTTAAAAAGTCCCATGCTGCCTACATTAAGCATTGAAAACTAGTGGCAACATTGCCTTGCAGCCATCAGAGATGCCGCCTCTGAAGTGCTAGGTTTCAAAGGGCAACCACAGCAAAACCCTTGTTATGACGACGAATGCCGGCAAGCTCACGCAGCGAAACAACAGGCATACAAAATGGCGCTGCACAAAAGGACCAGAGCTTGCTCGCGAGCCTTACGAGCAGAAGAGGAGAGAGGAACACCGGCTTCTTAGATGGAAGAAAAGAGAGCATAAGAAGCGCGCGATCGAGGAGATAGAGGTGTGTCACAACAGAAATGAGGTTCGTAAATTTTACCAAAAGGTAAAAAAAAACCTCCCAAGGGTACCAGCCACGAACCGAAGCCTGTAAAGACGATCAGGGGAACATCGTAGATGAACTGCGATGACGAACCGAATTCCGCTCTAAGGGAGATAGAACCACTCAACCTAGGCGACGCAGATCAACAACTCCGCCTACCCGACCTCGACGAAGTGAAGATAGGTATGTATATCTAAACTTAAGTCAAACAAAGCTGCTGGATCTGACGGCATGCCGAAGTATTCAAAGCAGCAGACGATGACTTGGTAGGGAGCTTGCACCAACTCATCTGCAAAATATGGTCGGAAGAAAGCATGCCCGATGAGTGGAATCTCAGTTAGTATTCCCGATACATAAGAAAGGAGATCCTCTAAATTGCGAAAACTACAGAGCCATCAGTCTCCTTAGCATTGCGTATAAGATTCTCTTTGCCGTATTATGTGAACGTTTTAAGCCATTCGTCAACAACCTGATTGGTCCTTATCAGTGTGGCTTCAGACCAGGAAAGTCCACTATCGACCAAATATTCACACTACGGCAGATATTGGACAAAACCCATTAGCTTCAAATCGATACCCACCATCTCTTCATCGAGGGAAGAGCTCTACCGAGCAATGTCTAGTTTTGGCATCCCTGTCAAATTTATCCGATTGTGCAGAATGACGATGGAGAATGCACGCTGCTCTATCAAGGTCGGAAAAGATCTCACCGGTGCATTTGTTGTCAAGAAATATTTTAGACAAGGCAATACACTGTCATGCGACTCCTTCAAAGAATTGTACAAAACTCAACCGTCAACACCAGAGGCACATTCTTCCAAAAGTCCATCCAATTACTCGGATACGCAGGTGATATTGACATAATTGGGAGATCAAAGCGTGATGTAAGTCGAACCTTTTTGAGCATTGCGACGGAAGCGAAGAAGATAGGTTTAGTGGTCAATGAGGGCAAAACCAAGTATATGCTGTCATCAAAAAAGGACATTGAACAACGACGTATTGGAAAAAATGTCACCATGGACAGCTATACCTTTGAGGTAGTTAAGGACTTTGTCTACCTAGGCACCGCTATTAACACAGACAAGCGCTGAAATCAAACGAAGAATAACTCTTGCAAATCACTGCTTCTTTGGCAATTGAGAAGTAAAGTCCTCTCTCTAGCATTTAAAATCACCATATATAAGAAACTCATCATTGCGCTTGTCATTTATGGCGCTAAGGCCTGGACCCTGTCAATAAAAGATGAGAAGGTCCTAGGATGCAACGGCTTAGATGCGTAGAGCGAATGGACATCATTGCTCCAGCCCGGAAGGTCTTCGAATCCAATCTCGAGGGACGGCGCAGTAGAGGAAGACCATGACTCAGGTGGCGCACCCAGGTGGGAGAGAACCTCAACCAACTTGGCGTGTGAAACTGGAGACAGCTAGCTAGGGACTGAGCTAGCTGGAGACGCATCTTGGTTGGGGCCCAGGTCCGCCCGGACTGTAGTGCTACCTTAAGCAAGTAAGTAACTAAGTAAGTAAGATAGAAAAATATAACTAGTATAAAATTAAAAAACACCTCTTCATGCAATGTTATTTAATATTGTACTTAATTAAGAAAAAACAATTTTTTAACAAAAGACTACGAAACTTTCAAACGAACTTGGCTCGGTGAAAATTGTAAGAGCGTTTGGAAAACTGTTAAAGCTCAGTAAATTGATATTATTTTCTATCAGTTTAAGCCGTTTCTATAAGTTATGAATGAAAAGGATTGTTAATATAAGAATAACGACAGAGAATAAAAACACATTCTATGAATTTTATCGGTCTTAGTTTTCGTTTTTTAAAAACAATTTCAATGTCTTGAAACTCACTGATCATCTATAAATATAAAAAACAAATTTCTACTGAAAATTCTTTTAATTTTAAATAATTTCTTAAGTTTCGTATGAATACTAAGTTTCCGTATTAAACAAGTTGAAGGCCAATTTAAAAATGCCTGTTATACTAAAATTAGATTGCATTACGCTCCTTCAAAGACAAAACAGATCCAAAATTAAAAACATAACATTGAAATGCAATTTAAGTTCAAGTTTGTTTTGCTTTCAAATAAAATAAATAATACATCTGATTTAAAAATTAAGTCTTGACGCTTCATCAACAAGAGAAAACAGGAAAAGAATTTATAAATTAAATTTAAATATCTCCAACTCGTACTTTTACGGTTAGATTTCCAGATATTCAATATGTGGATGGTTTTTATCAATATTCTCTTCTTTTTTTTTGCTACTTTTAATACAGCAAGCTTCTTTCCTTGTATTTCATAATACCTTTTTCTTGTAAATCTGGAGAGATGTCGGACCAAAAACTTAGTTTTTCTTTTTGGATGTTTAACAACCGAAGGCGTTCTTTTTTCGGAATTTGGATTCATTGTCGTCCTTTGCATTGGTGGGTTGAGCACAACATCATTCTTGACGATAAATTGATGACGGTTTTTGATGTTAATTCTAAGCCTGAATCACGGTTGCCACGTTGGTCATTTGTGACCAAATTTGGTCATTATTTGTTCACGTAGATGAATGGTAATTTTTTATACCATTTGGTATTTTTTTTTTCCAAAACGAATAAATATATTCGACAGTTTGAGTTTCAATTTGAATTTTAGTCCGAAACGTTCACATGACCAAATAGAATCAACGGTTAAACTCATTTTAAGCAACTTTGTGTAAAAAATAACTTTCTTAAAAATACAAACTCTTAATCTGAATTTGACTTAGGGAACAGACAGAATTATCTACGCATTACACATTTTTATATTGGAAGCAGAGCCGTTTAAGTTGTTAAAATCAAACCATACCACTTTTTAAAAAAATTTAAACGAATGTTACTAGCTAAGGTAAGGTTCGAGAGTATAGTGATGAGCATTCCTAGAATCGCGAGTATTAAGGTTATTTCTCTAGATCATAAACCGTTTAAATAATGGTAAAAGAGAGTGAGGCAAGAAACTTTGCGACGATGCTCGAGCCACGTAAATGATCCTATCATGGTAAATATTATCACCAATGGATCTAAATGTTCTACGTTCAATACTGTCCAAGAGGCTTAAATAAGTTACAGGAGTACCAGCGCAGATATTGGAGTTATACTCAAGCTTTGGTTTATATAAGTCATGTAGATCAGAGGGTGAGATAAACTTTTTGCATCACTTTAGAAAACCCAAACATCTTGCGGCATTTCTGGCGACATCGCGTATGTGATCGTTCCACAAAAGGTGCTTGGTGGTACACTACACATACCGAGAATATTGAGATGTTTAGTCTCTTCAATGCCAGTGCCATATATGAATATTGGCATTGAACAATGCTGTTTAGGTAGGAATTAAATGAGCTTATCATATTTTGTCGTTGCAATTCAACATCCCAAGAAGAAGGATGTGATATAATAACTAATAACTCCAAAAGAGTGTTGGTGGACTCAGAAATTTCAATATTGATTGTTTTTCTAATTGAGTTGTTATCCCTAAATGGAGAAGGATCTCTAGATTTTCAAAAATTACAATCTTAACGATAAAATTAACATTTATGCGAATTTTGTGAAAAAGTCAGTTTCTTAAAACATGGTATAAACGAGTTCTATTTCAGAAACTTAAATAATTCGGTTTATAATTTGATGCTGCCGCTGAAAGGAATTGTTTAAATTAAGTTTTAAAATTAAGAAATTGACTTAATTTTGATAATGTGCTGGATAAAAAGCTTCAAAATAACAAAATAGTCATAGTATCTGGAGAGCGATAGATTTTCTTAAATTATATTTTTGCATTTAGATTTTTAAGCTTATAGACTGTGATCTCATGTTAAAGCCATTTATTTTATGTTTCGTTACCTTTATTTGTGTTAGTCTAATATAATTAAATTTTTAAGCCATTTTGTGATCTGCATAATATGAAAAATATGTTCTGTTTTTAAAAAAATTTCGGACTTGAATTATGTTGGTCTTTTTTACCTAGAAGTGGTAATTTTTATCCTCAAATTTGGACACAATTTTTTTTAAGTGGCAGCCGTGTTCTGAATACTCGCATACTCAAATCTAACCTTAAAATACATACTTATTTTACTATTCACGTGGATCGTGTATTCGATTCACCCACTCAAGTTTCTTTCACTGCTATCAATTATTTTGCTATCCATCGGGTGAACTACATTATCCCAAATCAATTTGAAATTCACGTAAATATCTGTACTTACATATAATAAATAATAGGTTTGATCAATGTACCTTAACATAATTATTTGTTTAATTTGAATAATATTTTGGAAATGGGCAACATTGGACTTTTCATTCTAATTGTAAGCAGAGGACTAAAAAAATCGTTAAACAGAGAGGTTCGAAGAAATAGAAGAAAGTGTCGTTCTTCCCCTTAAAATGTTAATAATCTTTTATTTATAAAATAAATATTATAAATTAAGGAATACATTATTTTTTATTTACATTTTGCTAACAACAATTAACAAACCAGACATCAAATGAAAAATCCGTTACATTTCGTATGCGGATCTGATTGTATTGAATGAATGCGTTCACGAGAATAGAAGAATACAGTGCAGTATTACCGACGACGTTACCGACATACACAGATTCACTTCGAATGAATAGCTGAATAGTCATTAGTGTAAATTCGAAAAAAAAATTGTTTATACGATAAATTCGTTATAAGAACAAGAAGTTACTGTTATATCGCTACGCGTTTTTCTGTTCCTTTAAAATGAATGTAGGGCAGAAGAAGTTTAAAAACTATTTACGTACTTACTTACTTAAGGTGGCGCTACAGTCCAGGGCGGACCTGGGCCTCAACCAAAAAGCGTCTCCAGCCAGCTCGGTCCCTAGCTAGCTGTCTCCAGTTTCGCACGCCAAGTTGGTTGAGGTCCTCTCCCACCTGGGTGCGCCACCTGAATCGCGGTCTTCCTCTACTGCGCCGTAACTCGGGATTGGATTCGTAGACCTTCCGGGCTGGATCGTTGATGTGCATCCGCTCTACATGACCTAGCCACCTAAGCCGTTGGACTTTAATTCTGCGAACTAGGTCAGTGTCGTTGTACAGCTCGTACAGTTTGTCGTTATATCTTCTCCTTCATTCTCCATCTATGCGTACGGGACCAAAAATTACCCGAACAATTTTTCTCTCAAAGCATCCTAAGACGCTCTCATCTTTCTTTGACAGGGTCCAGGCCTCAGCGCAATAGATGAGAACCGGGATGATGAGTGTCTTATAGATGGTGATTTTACATGCTCGAGAGAGGACTTTACTTCTTAATTGCCTTCTAAGTCCAAAGAAGCAGCGATCTGCAAGAGTTATTCTTCGTTTGATTTCAGCGCTGGTCTCGTTGTCTGTGTTAATAGCGGTGCCTATGTAGACAAAGTCCTTAACTACATAAAAGTTATAGCTGTCCATGGTTCCGTTTGTCGAAGACGTTCGCTGTTCAATGTCATTTTTGACCACTAAACCCATCTTCTTCGCTTTCGTCGCAATGCTCAAAAACGCCCCACTGAAATCACGCTTTGGTCTTCCAATTATGTCAACATTATCTGTGTATCCGAGTAATTATATGGACCCTTGGTAGATGGGGCCTCTAGTGTTGACGGATGAGTTTTGCACAGTTCTTTCCAGAACGATGTTGAAGAAGTCGCATGAAAGTGCATTGCCTTTCTTAAACCTTTTTTTGACATCAAATGCATCGGTAAGATCTTTTCCGACCTTGATAGAGCGTCATTCTGCTTAAACGGATAAATTTGCCAAAACTAGACATTGCTCTGTAGAGCCCTATAGATTCTGTCATACGCGGCTTTTTAATCGATAAAGAGAAGGTGGGTATCGATTTGAAGTTCCTGGGTTTTTCCCAAGATCTGCCGTTATGTGAATATTTGGTCTATAGTGGACTTTCCTGGTCTGAAGCCACACTGATAGGGACCAATCAGGCTGTTGACGAACAGCTTCAGACTTTTACGTAATACGGCAGAAAGAATACGCAATGTTAAGGAGACTGATGCCTCTGTAGTTGGCGCAGTTTAGAGGGTCTCGTTTCTTATGATAGATAGATAGATAGATGTTTTTTATTACTTGTTACAATTGAATAACATTTAAATTTGGTAATAAAAGTGTTTTGGCTGTGGCAATGCCTGCCAGATTGACTATGTGTTTTCAAATTGTGTACAAAGAAAATGTTTACTATTTAACACGATGTAAATGAACAATTGCAAAAATTATATATATATGCAAATAGGGCTTTCAGTTTAGCTAAAACAAAAATAAATTACTTAATAGATAATAAATTTTTTGGACATATGGATTAACAGCTTTTAGTTTGCCAAAAACAAAAATAAAAATAAAATTGAGTAAAACTTGGTTTCAAGATTACAAAAAAAAAGAGCTTTTAGTTTGGCTAAAACAAAAATACGGGGTTTTGAACCCATTAATTTAAGCATTATGTACAGACTTTTAGTTTAGTTAAAACAAAATTTTAGTTATTTAAAATAATAATAAAAAAATAGATAATATACAACAATAATATACTAGCAATTATAAAAACATGATATATAATTGTACTGTTTTTAATTTAAGTATTAAGAAAATTCTGTTATAATCATTTCTCTGTAACAGATTGATTTTTCAAGATAAATGGTTACATTTTTCCAATTTTCACCGTTTAAAATTGTTAACGTTTGCTCCATAGTTAGAGTTGGTTTCCCGAAGTAGAGGACTCTAAGTTCTTTATAGACTGGGCAAATTGATAAAAAAATGAAAAGTATCCTCTTTTGAATTCAAATTACAAAGGGTGCAATGTGTAGTGGGTGAACCCTTATAGGGTGAGCCGTTTAAATTAAGTTGCTCACTTCTTGCTTTACAGATTAAAGAAATTTCCCTTGTACTGTATTCATCACTAAAATAGTTATTTAAAATATTATGATGACTCTGTTGATTGAAGATGACATTTTTTGTGAACTTTTATTACGCTGGTAGATGTCGACAGCCTGTAATAACCCGTAGAGTTGTTCTTTTAGCAAGATTATGTTAGTATATTGAAAATTTAGCTCAATTCCACACTTCGTTGCCCATTCTCTCCATTCTCCTATCCACTCCACTTTGTTATCGATGATGTACTTTGCTATTGACAATTGAATTCTATTTGGTGTATATGCCAGTACTTTCAAGATGTAGTCAAAGTGGAGTCTTAGAGTATGAATAAAAAGAGCAGGAAGGCCGGTTTCAAGTGTAAGAACATAGTTCGGAATATTGGATGGTAAGAAGAAAAGCCGTTTGAGAAAGTAACGTTGAAGTTTTTCTACTTCTTCATGTGACTGATTTTCCCATGTTTGACATCCGTAGCACATAACGGAACACATTACAGCATAAAATACCTTGTACTTGGCTGAGATTGGTACATCTTTGCTGCTCATAACATCTTTCCATGACGCGTTAATCATACTTTGTGATGCAATCAGTTTTTTTTCGAGATGTGGGGTTAGCTTCATATTTGATTTTAAAAGTATTCCAAGGTATTTGGGTTCTGTCACTATTTCAATGGCTTAACCATTAAAGAACCACTTTTCGTTCGATTTAAGTTTTGATTGTATATTTCTTACTATCATTACTTTATATTTTTCTAGATTTACCGTTAATTTCCAGACTCTACAAAAATCAAATAGCTTATTTATCATAAGTTGTAAACTTTGAGGCGATTCTGCTAAAAGTACAATGTCATCTGCGTACATGAGTACCTTAACATTTAGACCTGCAAAACTTATTCCAGCGGGTAGAAACATTGAAATATCATCAATGAATATAGCAAAGAGAACTGCACTTAAAAGACAACCTTGTTTGACACCATTTCTCATCCCAAACCACTGAGCGAGTATTTTTGTACACATTTTTCAGGACCAAAAGAAGTTTCGTCGACAGTCCTTTTTGTGACAGCTTATAAAATAATGCTTGTCGGTCTATCGAATCGAAAGCAGCTTTAAAGTCCACGAAAAATATGTACAAACTTCTTTTTTGCCGAAGGAAATACTGCGAAATTGAGTTTAATATAAAAATGTTATCAACTGTGGAGTAGCCTTCACGAAAACCTGATTGGTATTCACTAAGCACTTCATTATTTGCTAACCAAATGTTGACGCGACTAAGGAGTACAGATGCAAATAGCTTCGCAATAGAATTCATAAACGATATCCCTCTATAATTATTTGCTAGGTTAACATCGCCTTTTTTAAAAATTGGATAGACCAGAGAATCTTGAAAAGCTTGTGGAACCTTTCCGGTATTGAAAATATTATTAAAAAGGTGAAGAATTTCATATAAAAAATCAACAGGCGCATTTTTGTAAAACTCATTGCTTATTCTATGCGGACCTGGGGCTTTGTTGTTCGCTGCGTAATGGAATGCAGTTTTGATTTCAATTATTGAAATTTGACAATCGAGAGTTTGATCTAAAATTAAAGGTTCCGCAAAAGAAAAATGATTCGAGATTGGATCAGGATTGAGTAAATTTTTGAAATAATCGGCTAGACAACTTGCTTTCAAGTTTGTTCTCCTTTCTTGTGTATCGGGCACACTATGCTGAGATTAAACTCATCGGGCATGCTTTCTTCCGACCATATTTTGCAGATGAGTTACTGCATGCTCCCTACTAAGTCATCCCAGTTGGTCCTCGCCGTTATATAATTTGGAGAAGTGGTATTTTCATATTCTTAACATAGACACTGCGGTTCCACTACGATGCTTCCCTGATCGTCCTTACAGGCTTCAGTTCGTGGCTTGTACCCTTGGGAGGCTTTTTTTACTTTTTAGTAAAATTTACGAAGCTGATTCCTGTTGTGACATCCCTCTATCTGCTCGATCGCGCGCTTCTCATGCTCTCTTTTTTTCCATCTAAGAAGCCGGTTTTTGTCTCTCCTCCTCTGCTCGTAGAGCTCGCGAGCAGCTCTAGTCCTTTTGTGCAGTGCCGTTTTGTATGCATGTTGTTTCGCTTCGTGCGCATTCGTCATCATAACAAGGGTTTCGCTGTGGTGGCCGTGTGAAACCTAGCACTTCAGAGGCGGCATCTTTGATGGCTGCAAGGCAATGTTGCCACTTGTTTTCATAGGACTCCTTAAGAGGTTATTAGAGACTCGATCGAAAAAGTACATGACAGTCTCTTGCGATTGTAGCCGTCTAACGTCGAATCATCTCACAGTACTTCCTTGTTTTGGCTTGGATCGGGAAATCCGTAGCCGTACTTTGGCTACAACAAGGTAGTGGTCCGAGTCAATGTTGGCCTCTTGGAATGTTCGGATATACTGGATACTGGAGAAGTGTCGTGCGTCGATCGCAATGTGGTCAATCTGGTTGACGGTTGATTGATCAGGAGATTTCCACGTCCCCTTGTGGATATAAAGATGCGTGAACTGCGTACTAGCTACCAAAACGTCTCGCACCGCAGCGAAATCGACCAGGTTGTATCTCCCGATTACGCCACCAAAGATGTTTTCTCTTCCTAGCTTGGCATTAAAATCTCCTAAGACAATTTTAATGTCATAGCCAGGGCACTGCTCACAGTTTAAAAACTAAAAAGGGTTTTTTTTTCCAAAAGCAAATACGACACTCAAAATGCTCAAAAAGGCTATTATAAGGTTTTTTAATCGAATTCGAAGTAGGGCCATTAAAAACCTTTAGATAAAGTTAAATAAGCTTCTTAACCAGGGTTATTTATAAAAATATGTAATGGTTACGGGGAACATAATATCTGAATATGTGAATAAATTACATTTTCGAAAAAAAAGAAGAAAACATTTGTATAGAAAATTGTATTATCTATAATTCCTTTTGGCTTCCTAGTAAGTTAATGACAATCAATTCTTTTTCGTATTTAGTATTAATTAACGTATACCATTTATTTCTTTAAGCTTAACATCTTTATTTTGATAATCATAATAATCATTCCTATAGTTAAAAGGATTTACATATTTCATAGGCTTAACTTACAAAATATTAACTTAAATTTTAAAAAAATCTTAAATTGGCTTATTTTGACAAAAATACATTCCTATAGTACTTCGTTGCTTATTTATATCATTTTTTCGATAAACATGATTATTCTTTTTATTCACAAAGAAATAAATGCTATCATTTATGTATTTTTTTTTTAATGACACAAATGAGCTTTCCAAATATTAATTTTTATTTTTTCTCATCATCGAAATTCGTTTGCTCAAGAAGAACTCGATGAACCATCAGATGATGTTGCCGACGATGACGATGAACTCGATCTTCGACGACGTTTCTTTGACTTTTTATCCCTAATCACTTCGTAACTTGGCAAAGATGAATCGCTTGCCCATGATGGAGATGTTGTCGACGACGATGATGATGAAGATGAAGATTCTTCGGTCACAGCTTCAAAAACTTTATTTTTTTTTGTTCCGTTTCTATGGAATAAAATGGAAATGAAACAAAAAAAGAATTCCTTTTATTTTGTAACTAATTTATGGCAACGATGCTAACCAACTTTTTATCAACCCGATGATCAGTTTTATCTGGCTTCTTGGTTTTTAAACGTTTCATTTTTATATCGGAATCACTTGGCGAAGTGCTGGGATCTCGTTTGGGTTTCTTTGGGGGTTTCTTGTCTTTGCGCCGAGTTCCGGGTTTTTCGTCGAGAATTCGAGTTGAGTGGAGATTTTGAGAACTCGCTGTTGAATAACCAGTATCCTTGCGGGTGCGATATTTACTTTGCCTGTAAGAGAAATAATACCGATTTATAGGTCTCTGGGATATTGTCTGTAAAAATATGTGCTTACATTCTAAAATCAACAGATTACAAAGATTTAAATTAAAATTGAGTTTTCAAGGCTTAATTAAAGAAAAACTCAATATGTTTATATTTTCCATCGGTTAATTTGGATTTTAATAAAATAGATTTGTATCGTTGCGCATGGAAAACAATTGGAAACAGCTATTTTTTTTACTTTGTCGGGCGGTGGAACTAGTGTCAGTGTATCTGTCAATTTTGTATTTTATTTTAATTACGCTTGATGCCCTGCAGAAGAAGGAAATGATCTCGACCTTGTCATCATTGATCTCGACCTATTCATCATTGAAACAAATCATTGTAATTTTGAAAGGTGATGTTCAAATGGTAGACATGTGCATTCAAGAGGACACAAGCATCCACAGGTTTTTCTCAAAACCCACCTCTGTCTATCAACTCCTACTCTCACCTCCCCGCTGTGAACATCGGCTGCCTAGTACCTCAACTGGAGATTGGGTTCCAACCCCAGTGGAAAGTTGTTGGGGGCAGCAAACGAGAGAGGGGGAATAGGTGTTTCCACTAAGGCACCTCTCCTTATCCAGGCGGCAGTGGACGAATTCTCGAGATGGAATCAACGGTGGCGTCTTCAGTTCCAGTAAGGTTGAACTACTTAGTGAACACCTTATAGGGCTTCTTCGACATATTCGGAGCCCAGGCCTGTAAGGAGCTGTTTATCCGGCTCCCCTTCCTTGGAGTTATACTAAGGATCTGGCCCTCCAGGTTGGGGGTTGTGCCGTCGGGGTGACTTTCTGGCCACGTAAAAAATGCCTTAAGTTTCGAAGCACCAACAAGTCTCGGATACGGACAGATTCACTGTTGACAATCCACGCAAACGAAATAAGGACAACGAACTTCGGATATGTACGTGGAATGTTAGGTCCCCTAACAGACCACGTGCAGCCGAACAATTAGCGGAAGGCCTAAACTGCTGCAAGGCAGATATTACAGCCATCCAAGAAGTGCGATGGGATGGACCGGGCAATCGCAAACTAAAAGACTGAGATATCTACTACGGCGACTGCTGCCGAGAACAAAGGCAACGTCTATTTGGGTGTGGTTTTGTTGTTGGAACTAGGCTCAGGCAAAAAGTCTTGAGTGTGAGCGAGCGCATCACGACAATCCGCATCAAGGCTAAATTCGCCATAAGTCTAATATGCGCGCATGCCCCAACATAGGAGAAAGATGAAGACACCAAATAAATATTATTCGAGCTCTTGGACAAGACATATGAGCAGTGCCCTGGCTATGACTGTACAAAAGGACTAGAGCTGCTCGCGAGCTCTACGAGCAGAAGAGGAGAGAGGAACACCGGCTTCTTAGACGGAAAAAAAGAGAGCATGAGAAGCGCGCGATGGAGGAGATAGAGGGATGTCACAACAGGAATGAGGTTCGTAAATTTTACCAAAAGGTAAAAAAAACCTCCCAAGGGTACCAGCCACGAACCGAAGCCTGTAAAGACGATCAAGGGAACATCGTAGTAGAACCACAGTCGATGCTGAGAATATGGAAAGATCACTTCTCCAAATTATATAACGGCGATGACGAACCGAATTCTGAGATAGAACCACTCAACCTCGGCGACGCAGATCAACAATTTCGCCTACCCGACCTCGACGAAGTAAAGATAGCTATATCTAAACTGAAGTCAAACAAAGCTGCTGGAGCTGACGGCATCACCGCCGAACTATTCAAAGCAGCAGGCGATGACTTGGTAGGGAGCATGCACCAACTCATCTGCAAAATATGGCCGGAAGAAAGCATGCCCGATGAGTGGAATCTCAGCATAGTGTGCCCGATACATAAGAAAGGAGACCCTCTAAACTGCGCCAACTACAGAGGCATCAGTCTCCTTAACATTGCGTATAAGATCCTCTCTGCCGTATTATATGAACGTCTGAAGCCATTCGTCAACAACCTGATTGGTCCTTATCAGTGTGGCTTCAGACCAGGAAAGTCCACTATCGACCAAATATTCACACTACGGCAGATCTTGGAAAAAACCCAGGAGCTTCAAATCGATACCCACCATCTCTTTATCGATTTTAAAGCCGCGTATGACAGCATCTATAGGGAAGAGCTCTACCGAGCAATGTCTAGTTTTGGCATCCCTGTCAAACTTATCCGATTGTGCAGAATGACGATGGAGAATGCACGCTGCTCTATCAAGGTCGGAAATGATCTTACCAATGCATTTGATGTCAAAAAAGATTTTATACAAGGCGATGCACTGTCATGCTTTTTCTTCAACATCGTTCTGGAAAGAATTGTACAAAAGTCAACCGTCAACACTACAGGCAAAATCTTCCTAAGGTTCATCCAATTACTCGGATATGCAGATGATATTGATATAATGGGAAGATCATAGCGTGATGTCAGTGGAGTGTTTTTGAGCATTGCGACGGAAGCGAAGAAGGTGGTTTTAGTGTCACATCAAAAAAGGGCACTGAACAACGACGTGTTGGACAAAACGTCACCATGGACAGCTATAACTTTGATGTAATTAAGGACTTTGTCTACCTAAGCAATCCCGAAGGACGGCGCAGTAGAGGAAGACTCAGGTGGCGAACCCAGGTGGGAGAGGACCGCATCCATCTTGGCGTGCGAAACTGGAGACAGCTAGCTACCGAAATAGCTTGTTTGTTATGTTTTTAAAACCATCTTTTTACTTTTTAGACACAATTATAACACCTTTACAAGAAGCAAAGAAACAACATTAAAAAATGGGATATTTGCAGCAGCAATTCATATAAAATTGACAAACTGATTGAGGAAATAATAGTGCTTCAGAATTTACCATTTAACTTTTTAGACGGACTTGAATTTCGCCGTCTTATACAAGAACGAGCACCTAAATATAATTTTAGAGGACGAACACTTTTTACCTATTTTATTTGCAATGAACTGTACGGAAAAGTAGCTGCTAAAGTCAAAGAATTGATTGAAAAATATGACTACATGTCTTTTACTTCTGATATTTGGACAGATCCCAACTCAAGTGTTTCCTTGCTTAGCTTTACTTGCCACGGAGTATCAGAAAACTTTGAACGAACATCAACCGTATTAAAATGAGAGCCGTTTAGGGATCGCTATACAGGTGACATCGTCAGGTGGATATGAGGGCTCCAATATGAAAAGATGTATGCGATTAACATTATTTAGATTTAGGTTGCACTCTTCACAAGATGCAAATTGTAATTCGACATGGTTTACAATCGCAAGAAAATATAAAAGACATTAAGAAAAAATTAAAGAAAATTTCAACCCATTTCAACCATTCAACTATTGCTCAAAAACAGCTTGAAAAAATTCAGGACAGACTTAATCAACCACAACTTAAAGTACTCCAGGATTGTGTGACACGCTGAAATAGCACATGCTACATGTTTGATGGTTTTTCCAACATAAAAGACGCATTAAGTCTTTATGTCAATGACAACAATATTGAATAATTGAAAGCTGCCTGAAACCTTTTGAAGAAGCTACTCGTGAAATGAACAGCACTCAGGCACTTATATCATCTGTGATCCCTATAATTCAAATGCTTAAGAAAAAACTTGATGAATACTTATCAAAACCATCGGACACTGATGCCATTCGGCTGGCAGCCTTAAATCTGAGAACTCATTTTTCAACAAAATGTTCATCTTAGCAAGATAACAATTTGTATGCGATTTAACATATTTAGATCATTGTCATAAGCATACATTTTTCAAACCCATCACCAAGAAAAGAATAAAAGATGTAATTCTAAAGATAATAAATGATCCATTAAGCACCAGTTCTCCTACGTTGTCACCAAATTCAAACAACACAAAAAAGAAGAAAATGGATGAGTCTTTACATTCCGAACCAGGAACGTCTAGTTTAAGTTACAAGGCTTGGTTCAAAAGCGATATGGCAATGATGCTAGATTCCTCAACTGAAGACGAAGGTGAAGGAGAATCTGATAACGCTAGTCCCGGAGCACTTCTCCGAAGGGAGTTAGCATGTTACCGAAATAAGAAAAGACTAGAAGTGGATAATTATCCACTTGATTGGTGGAAAATCCATCAAACAGACTTTCAGGGCAAAGATGTCATAAGGAAGGTTTTGGGAGTTATTAAAGACGGCACAAGTTTTAGACCCTAACCCTCTTACATTTTGATAGTAAAGGCTAAGACATTTAGGTTTAGTGGTCTTTAGGTTAGGAGCGATAGTATTTCTTCATATCTGCACGGGATTTTTGGATATGAGATAGTCGTTTTGAAGAGATAAACGACCCAAAAGAGGTTAGGTCTTCTCTCACTTTTTGGATGAGAAATTTCAAGGCCATCATGAAATTTCAAGAATATTTCCATAAGTGCATCACGTTTGGTAGGGAGGCCTTCTTGGAGGATTAAAACCTTAATGTTAGTATTTGTTATACCTTCAAAGCAAACAGAATCTGGTTTGTCGTGCGGGAAAGCTAGGTAAAGACGAACATTATTGTAGATTTTATGGTCTCTAAGACGGGACATAACATACCGATCATTAGAATTGGCCTCAGATAAATGTTTAGTTAACTTAACATTTGGAGGGATCATTGGGTTAAGAAATCCTTGTGGTTCTTGGGAAACTGATGAAGAAGAAGTAGGGTTAATGGTGTGAGAATGGATGAAATTTGTATAAGCGGATGTTTTAGCAGGAGCATCAACCATCGGAGAGTAAAAACCAAGACCCGGATGAGAAGTTTTAAAAGAAACTCGTTTGGATGGAGGCTTTACAGATGTAGTAGAAGTTTTCCGTTTAAGGGATGAAAGTTGGTTAGAGAGAGAAAAGTTTGGAAAGATGTGTGTTTTAAGAGTCTAGTTAGTTTCAATATTTTTTTTGGGATTAGTTTTGGGATTAGGTTTGAGATAAGGTTTGGAATTAGGTTTGGATTTGTTACACTTAATTAAATTATTATTGCTACTCATTCCGAAAAGCCGCATTCGACCAATTCGTATATATCCTTTTTGGTGATGAAACATCCAGTTATATTTGCAGGGAATCAGGAACTTGAATCTTCTTTCAGACAATTGAAGACATTCGCAGATATTGACACAGAATTCTCGTTTAAAATAGGAGCGAATCCATGTAGCATCAGCATATCCGGGACAATTATTAAGCACGAACCATGTATTATTAGCAGATTCAAGCCTGCTTAGTCTCAAATTTCAGTCCGATAACTTCCAGGAATGGCCAAATTTGTTAATTATTTCATCCTCCGCAATGGTATTCACTGAGGTGGTTTGTTGCAGAGAGTCAGCAGCCAGGTTTGCCGCATGAATTTCATCACGAATGGATACGTTCACGATATTACACGACGGTATGCTGTTTTGTTTAATGATGTCGTAGAGAAGCGATTCAATTTTTTGAGATTTAACATTTAGGCTTTCAAGCTCGCGATACACACTCGTATATTTCTGTTCTTGATTGCTTATATCGTAAGCAATAGATATGAGTTCCGTTGAAACCCGAGAAAGCATACAATTAATGTTTTCAAATTCGTTAACGAGTCTAACGTTTGTAACCGGGAGAGCCGGTATGACGAACTTTGAAAACAGCAATCAATATCCGATTTCAGTAGGTTTAACTGGTCAGACAAGCTTTTTTTCAGATCATTTGCCGACCAAGTTAGCACCTTTAACTTATCGTCAATGTCTATACGAAGAGAATTCAACCCACCAATGACGTCACAGTATTGTTTTTCCAAAGAACGTATCGTGGAAAGGCACTGCGTAGACGATTGTTGACATTGGATGTTTGAGTCCTCAACACTATTACAGACGTGATCAAATTTCTTGGAGAGATTAGAAATTTGATCTTGGCAAAGGGAATGTTCGTTAGAAAGGGATTCTTTTAGACATTGAATTGCAATCATAATATTCGACACAGATATTTTATTGCATTTATCGCAATAAAAGGCAAAATTGCGTAGATAGTCTTTTAGGTATACACTCGTCTTTCTGGCCAAGCCAGCACAAGAGGGGTGTAAGTATTTCCCACAAAGGCCACTGCAATAAATTCTAAAATCCGCATCCGCGATGTGAGTCTCAAAAAATCCGCATGCGCGGATGTAAAATTTGTACATCCGCAACAATCCTCAGACAACAGACAATGCAAAATCACAGAGCAATAAAGTTCAGCTTTTAGTTGAATGAAAAATTGTGATTATGTCTTTTTGACATAAGTGGAATTGACTTGATAGTTAGGAAGATTTTTCTTGACTTACTTTGCTGTCAATTTAAAGATTTCTATACCTTCCAGATCTTTTTGGAAAGTTAGGGCATTCCTGGAAGACGATGGATCAAAAATAAAAGAAAAGGTTGGAGAACGACTGAAATTAAGTCTCTCACTCCGGCTTCCCAATTATTGTAGCGTGTTCCAGGCGGAACTTGTTTCGATAAAAGAAGTTTTGTCCTGGGTTAAAAAATCGTGATATTCGTATTTTCTCAGATAGTCACGAAGCTATCAAATTTCTGGACTCTGTCTCTACAAACTCTATAATAGTCCATAACTGTCGATCATTTATAATAGAGATGGCAAACCAGTTTAATATTCACCATTGCTGGGTACCGCGCCATAGAGACATTCCAGGAAACTGTAAGGCAGACGCTATAATTTGTACAGTACAACCCATTCTACCAGGTTTAACAAATGCCGCCATACGAAACGCTACATGTAAACTACTGCTAATGCTGGACGCTATGAAGAAGGCAAACACCAGGTGGAATAACATCACCTCGTGTCAGGTCATATCAAACATCTAGCCTAAACTAGATTTAAAGCGATAAAGGTGCTTGTTATCTCTAAGCATATCGCATATGAGCTCGATAATCGGTGTCACAACTTGGCACTGTCTAATAGAAAAGAACGCCACCCTGCTAGGCGTATTCTCAAATAAAGTTTGCAGAAGCTTTATGGATGAGGAAGAGGAGGAAACAGTTCTTCACCTTCCCTGTACATGCCCTGCTCTAGCTTAAAAACGCAAGAACTACCTAGGAGAATTCTTTTATAACGATCAAAACGAGCTTAGAAGAAAGAATAAAGATTTATGTGGTATCACAATGGGCCATTAAACTGACCTCAGTGTGTCTTACTCCATCACGGACAGCCACTAAACTAACCTTCCAGTCAACTTTCCAATAAAGTTGTCTTAATTGGAAGTCAATTTTTTGGTATCTGACCAATCAGATAATAGAAACTTGCCTCTTACTAGTCCCATATGTCGCTTGAACCTGTCCAATTACATGATTGAAATCTAGTGGTAAATTTTTTTTGACACCAATCTATCATTAGATTGACAGCAAATTTCATTTACAAAAATGAAACAGAAATACATTTGTGAAACGATTCGTTTTATTTTTAGAGAAAAAATCAGCTGCTCAGTATAATTAAATTCAGTAAATATTGGATCGGGATCTATCAAACTGTCATTTTTCAATGAGATTTCATTTTACTAAAGTTTTTAATTGTAATTCAATTGATTTATCATAATAAAACTTACTTATCCTTCTTTGGTTTTTTCTTTCGAACATATTCATCATCACTATAGTTTTTTGCTCTGTAAAAAAAGAAAATATTATTTCTCTTAAAAATTAAAAAGTGGCAAAATAAAATAAATCAATGTCAGATCAATTTAATGGGATTTTCCATGAGTAAATTTATATTTTCTCCAAAAATCAATTTTTTTTGTAGTTCAGGGAACACGATTGGAACTGTTTTTCGTTTGTTATTGCATAAGTGTAACTTCGTGTACGTCTTAACAAGAGCGGTAGTGCTTTCAAATCTCAGCTAAGCATTTTTTAAAAATTGTTTTAGTATTGCAAAAAATCGATTTATCTTTTATCTTGCCCTATAGAATGCAAAAACAGGTGAAATGTTCGTTTTGACAGATCTAGATCAAGAATAAATTGATTTATTTTACCCATGGAATGCCCGATAAAATCAAATTCACATTTATACAAAAATAGGACAAGTGCTCTAAATGGAAAAACATAGCAGTCAAAAACGAAGTTTTCTTATAATTGAGCAGTTTCTCCGAAAATTCCCTCCATTTATTCATATTTACCTTTTCGGTCTTCGTCTTGACTCTGTGCCTCTTTCTGATATCACATAAACATCTGTCAGATCACCTGATCCACGTCTTCTTGTTTTATTTATTTGCGATTTTCTCAAAGCCTTACTTGCTTTCCGTGCCTTCCAGAACTCCGAATTAACCACATACAACCTGTACAGTTGTAGGACAATCACCAAAGAGTTTTTACCTAAAATATTGGCAATTATAATTAATCAAATTCAAATAAAAAAATTGGACAAAGGTTCTTAAGAAGACTACCAGTATATTTACTAATTCAAGGCCTCTTAATCACATTTCTTCAGAAATGAAGAACTTACATGTAAAAAACACGTTCATATAATTAATAATTTTATATTGAAAAATAATAAGCAATCGAAATGTCAAAAATGGCGCATCTTGAAGAATAACGTTCAAAACTATTCCCCAAATGTCAATTCCACAGCAACAATTATTGCAACAGTCGTGATTTCTTTCATGAAAAAATAATTAAATAAAATAATCATTAAAATGTATTTCTCCTTGTTGTAGTTTTGTACGAACTTACTCATTATCTCGTGGACCACCTCCACGTGATCTACGAGCCCTTGTCGCAGACAAAACAATTGTAAACTGCAACAAACTCCATGACCAAATGCCCAAAGTTAAATATACCAAAAGTGGTATTTTGGCAATTGAGTCATCTTTGTAAGAATCAAAAAATTCAATTATATCAGCTGCTGTACCTGAAAGTTTAAAAAGTCAATAGTTCAACATTAAAACATGCTTTTTCTATAATTTCATCAAAATCGTCTCACCAATATACACCAATAGAAGCTGACTTAGTTGATCTCGAGTAAGATCACCCTTCGGTAGCAACCATCTTCCAACTATCAAAATTAACATTAGAAATTGTTCAATTAATGTTGTCCAAGTGTCGACATTGATACTTGGCATATCAATTCCTGTATTTCCGAGGATATCATCGATTGTCCCCAAAGGAGACGAATCAAGCGAATGATTTGTTGGGATGTTGTTTTTTCCGGCATTGCGACGATCCACTTTGTCCAATTCTAAAAGCCATATCGCCGGCACAATGCTGCCCAAATATAGAAATACTGATGGACAAAACCTTTTGAAATAAACAAAGGAATAAATGTCATATTTAAATCATTTACATTTAGAAGAACCCAAAAGAGGTTCCAGAATTAACGCAGAATTTGAGGAGCTACATAGTGCAGTCAGCAAATGGGTTTGCTAAAAATATATCATACTTAGAATATGAAATCATTCAAATGCCCGCCTCGGCTGCTTACGGTGGCACGGATCCGCATAGATCCGGCTGAATTCCAGCGATGGCCGGTGTTATATTCACCTTTAGGGCATCGGCCATAGGAAAAATTCTAGCAGGGTCAAAACGCATGGACTTGGTGACCAATTCACATCAGCTCTGCGAGAGAAAACCTTACCCTCAAATCGTTTATGCAAAATGTCAATCTTGACGTGCCGTCCTGCTGGACCACATGTCGTCTATTGACGGTGACCTCCTCACTAACGTCGTTTTCAAAAAATTATGGACCAGTTATACCACCTGCCCAAAATCCACACCAAACAGTAACTTTTTGAGGATGCATTATCAAGTGGGGAACCTCACGTGAGTTGGTGTCGTGCCACATACGGCAATTTTGCTGTTTAACACAACCATTCATCCAAAAATGCCCCTCGTCATTAAAGACGATTTTTGCCAAAATTGTGGTTCTTTTTCAAACGATTTGAAGCCCAGTCAGCGAACAAACAGCTTTGTCTATGGTCATGAACTTTGAGCTCCTGGGTCAATTCGATCTTGTACGGGTGTTGGCCCAAGTCCCGACGCAAAATTCGCCAAGTCGAACTCTGCGAAAGGCCGAGATCTGGTGCACAGTGAGGAAAAGACTGCCTCGGGCTGATTGTTTACTGAAATTTGTTTCTCAAATTTGGCCACCAAACGTTGAAGAGTCGGCGGTAAAGGGCTACCACGGCTACCGTAAAATGGGCACACTGCGCGCAACGTTTGCGTGAACGAACACTCGTTTTGATAGTAAATTTGTATCATTTGTAGGTGCTGTTCAATCGTGTAACTTGTCATTTGATGATTTGGCATAAACAAGTGAATAAAATACAAAAAATATTTGAAATGTCACCAAAACAACATGGCCGCCAAAGGGCGCCAAAATCTCCCCGAGCCATTTGAAAAACAATTTATAAAACTTAATGAATAAAAGCTAAGTACACAACACTGGCCGAACTGTCAAAAGTCTTCCAACAGCATCCAACTAGGTGAAAATTGATAGATTCAGATAGCACAAGGGACTTCATTTGCAGTCAACTGCATTCTTGGAGAGATCTCCATTCTTGTACGATCTCCAGTATAAATTGGAAAGTTTGTTTATGCGACCAATCTTTTTTCAACTTTTTTGTTTTTATAATTTCTTTCTGGTAAAACTTAATGTTGTTGTTGGCAAGGACAATATCCAGTTTGTGGACAATTATTTAAAAGTGACAAAAATTGGGTGCTTAAACGATATCAAACGATTGAAAGAAGTCATTTTGTTGATAAAAAATTGGTTGGCGATTGGCTGGCAGATTTTGTCTGTCACTTATGACAGACAGAATTGAGTGTTTAAAAAAATTAGATACAAATTCTCGTGAAAATTCTGCGAATATCGGAAGATCTTCCAATCTATGGTTCGGTCATATTAACTAAACAACTTTTCTACAGTCAATGAGGATCAAACCTTGACCAAGTGACTGAAGGAGCCGATGCATTACACTTTACAACGTCAATTGACTACCAAACAAAAAACCATAATTTAGCTAATAATCTCTAGACTATGAATAAAATAACTCCCAAAATTTTCGAAAAAAATGGTTAAAAAATACTTCAAATGCATCGCACGCTGCAAATCAACCCTTCCCGGAAGCTTGCCATTCCAAACTTTATAATTTAATAAAATGTTCATCAAACATCTACCGGTGTGTGTTCTATCTAGCCAAAAAATTTAATGAATATATAGTTCAAAAAAATAGTACGTATAATAGTAAATACATCCCCATGGCCTTAAATTTAAAAATCGACAATTTTAAGATTCTTAAAAACGGCACTGTTTATTTATAAAAAAAATATATTATGAAATATTAAAGTATCAGAAACATCTTTAATCCACATAAGTGTCTCTGTTAAACTACCAAATGGGGAGGATATATCAACTATGAGACGTTAAAACGAGTGAAAAGAGAGAGTCAGTATTTCAAGAGTAATTCTGTCATAAAAAGTGCTTTCTCAAATTAGCCGTTCGGATTCGGCTTAAAACTGTAGTTCCCCTCCATTCCTGCCAACATTACTCGCACACAGGAATGGTTGACACGTAAGTTACTAGGCCCTAGTTCTTAATGGACGGTTGAGCCACTTAATTTATTCATTTATCAGCCAAAGCATTTGAAGGAAACAGAAAGTTTTTACAACCGTGCTTTTTTCATGAAGATCCCAAGTTAGAGTCCGTTTAAATATTACACCTACATTTGAACCGACTCTACATACGAAATAAGAATTTGTTGGAGCAGTATTAGAGGAAAGTATGAAACATCGGCGTTGTTTTTAGAAATAACGATACATTTAAATTTCTTAGGATTCAACCCAACATGGTTTTCAATAGGCCATCCATGAATTATTTCCAAGTCTTCATTCAAGTATGCTATCGATGTTCGGTTATCCCAAAGAGACAGTTTAGGTATAACTAAGTTTCGTCCGCTTATACGCAGCTGAACAATATGTAACTAATTTAGGCAATTCTTCAACGTACATTGAAAATAACAAAGGGCCAAAGGTAGACCCCTGTGGTACTCCACTATTTACCGACAGATATGCTGGTTTTGATTTGTCGAATGCAACAGTTTGTTCTCAGACTGTTAAATGTGAGAACAAAAGTTTGACGTGAAAGAAAGGTTAAATCGATGTAAGAACTTTTGGCAAAGAATGATGTAGTTTACCATATCAAAGGCTTTTGGGAAAGCAAGAAGTACTTAGGAAGTAATTTTTTTCTAAATGAATTTTTTTGTTCTAACGTCCTGTAAAACACATAATAGTGCAGTCAAGCAGCTATTTTTTTATCGTGATTGTTTGGGTATAAGTAATTCGAAGTAAACAAGAAATAAATTATTATCAAGAGAACTATAGTTGTCATTTTTAGGATCAAATGTTAAATACAGTGTTGGACAAGTATTAAAATCCCTATTTTAGGATCTGCAGACTGTTAACGAGATGACCTGACAACTCAGTGGTGTGTACCTTTTCACCCTTTTCTGTTGTTTTACTGATCTTCGTTTCGACCAGGTTTTGGAGTAAAAGTTCCATTCACCGTTTTTCAAAGGTGTTTGGTCAACACAGTTAAATTGTTTCATGATCCGGAGGTTTTTTATTACACTTTAATTTAATATGTGTTTCAGATATTCAACGACCTAACAATATTTTAGTGACTTTAAATGTTTTATTTATTTTATGGCCCAGCATATTATGTAGGTAAATATTTTGAGTTAATTTTGTTTTTATTTTACAATTGAGATTTCTGGTTGATTCTGCCATCATGATGATCCAGTAGTAACAAGAGCAGTAAATTTGCCTAACATCAAATATTAAACATTTATAGGAACTTCCAAAAACATTACAAAAATACTTATCCCTGGAATTGTGTTTATCAACGTCTCGTTCAATCCTTACAATATGCCCCTCCTTAAAATGTAACCTACTCCCCTCCCTGGTATAGTGAAGATCTAAGAACCCTTTGAAATATCAGAAATTCGGTGTTTAAAACATATTTAAAAGCCAGGTTGACTTCTCAAACCATCAAAAAGCTCAATGCAAATGGATTTAACGTAAATCCGATGGCTTCGCTTCAACATTTCAATTAGGATATGACGTCTACCAACCCTAAAGCAATTATTCAAACTTCTTTGCCTCATTCTTCAGCCAAACGTGCAATAATCATCTTGAAGAACCTTTACTATATTATTTTTGATTAATTAAAAGGTACCTCTTAACTATTAACAACGTTGTTAACCTGATGACATTAAAATATCAAAGATTATTTCTACTCCAACTAATTCTGTCTTACTCCAAAACGACCTTGACTCATTATAAAGGGTGATTTTTTTGAGGTTAGGATTTTCATGCATTAGTATTTGACAGATCACGCGGGATTTCAGACATGGTGTCAAAGAGAAAGATGCTCAGTATGCTTTGACATTTCATCATGAATAGACTTACTAACGAGCAACGCTTGCAAATCATTGAATTTTATTACCAAAATCAGTTGGCAGAAAATCCGCTTTTTTATCGACAAATTTTGTTCAGCGATGAGGCTCATTTCTGGTTGAATGGCTACGTAAATAAGCAAAATTGCCGCATTTGGAGTGAAGAGCAACCAGAAGCCGTTCAAGAACTGCCCATGCATCCCGAAAAATGCACTGTTTGGTGTGGTTTGTACGCTGGTGGAATCATTGGACCGTATTTTTTCAAAGATGCTGTTGGACGCAACGTCACGGTGAATGGCGTTCGCTATCGTTCAATGCTAACAAACTTTTTGTTGCCAAAAATGGAAGAACTGAACTTGGTTGACATGTGGTTTCAACAAGATGGCGCTACATGCCACACAGCTCGCGATTCTATGGCCATTTTGAGGGAAAACTTCGGAGAACAATTCATCTCAAGGAATGGACCGGTAAGTTGGCCACCAAGATCATGCGATTTGACGCCTTTAGACTATTTTTTGTGAGGCTACGTCAAGTCTAAAGTCTACACAAATAAGCCAGCAACTATTCCAGCTTTGGAAGACAACATTTCCGAAGAAATTCGGGCTATTCCGGCCGAAATGCTCTAAAAAGTTACCCAAAATTGGACTTTCCGAATGGCCCACCTAAGACGCAGCCGCAGTCAACATTTAAATGAAATTATCTTCAAAAAGTAAATGTCATGGACCAATCTAACGTTTCAAATAAAGAATCGATGAGATTTTGCAAATTTTATGCGTTTTAAACAGACACTTCACTAACCTATCACAAGAATGCGTCGCTTAGCTAATAACCTGAATACCACTTCCACTTCAGTCCTTCCTCCCTTAAAAACAATCAGTAGAGTTTATCAAAAAACTAGCTTGAGGCTCCAGTTAAACTTTTATTGGTTTTTATCGTTGAAAACAAACATTGGAATTTTTTTGACAGGTCGTTAATAGCGATCATTAGAAATTTCTGTCATCGACAAAAAATTCCTGAAAAATATTTACTGTCAGAAATCTGTCATTGGATTGTGTGAAATCGAACAACAAATCAGTGAAACGATTCGTTCACTTTAGAACATAAAAGTATCAGCTGTTCAGAAAAATGAATTCCCGTCCGGAAAATAGAAAAATAAATTTTTAGAGAAAAGTAAATACGCAATTACACTGTTTTTGCTCAATAAGAATTCTTTGTGTGATTTCCGATCGATCGGTGTATAATTTATATTTATTAATTTATATTATATTAATCAAATGGGAACACCTTCAAATATCGATTAAACAAATTTTCCGGATCGATTTCAATGATAGCTATAACTGGCCCCCTTAGTCTTTTTTGTTAATAGCTTGCAGTATCGTATTCGTTGCTTCTTGATCAAAACACACTTTAAGGTACTCCTCAAAAGTAAGCAAGTAACCACTTTTTCGACTGCGCCATTTCCAACCCTGATCCATTACAAATTGTTAATAAAATGTTCGTTTTAAAATAAATATCCGATTTATTGCTCATTATCCTCTGATTAATCACCTCATGGTTCTTTTACAATTTATTTTGTCAAGGTGCTAATTTAATTATAGTTAAACATCCTTAACTTTAAGATCTTTAAGCAAAAGCTTGTACCTATCTTATAACACAAGATAAACAATTAAAATTAATTACATCACTCAAACCGCCAAACATAATTATTGCTATCGGATCATTAAAAATTGCAATTTAAATCGAACGATGATGATGATGTTTACTTTGTTTCATTTATCGCTAACCACGCGCTGTTTCGCCCGCGCCTCGCCATCGCTGATAATTCATTGAAAAACCATCGCAGAGTTTGTTAATCTCATGTAACTAAGGGAGGAGATTTATATACATATATGTAACCCTCCCTAATGTTCATATTAATACCGCTATACACTACGCTACACTACAGCCCCATACGAAAACGTTGTCCCTTTCCCTTTTTTAACTGCGAAACGAAAAATAAGTTGAAAAACTTTGACTCTCCCACTTTAAAGAATTTCTTAGATAGAAATTACGTAATGCAGGGATTTTTTGAATCCATTAAAGATTCAATTTGATCAGACGCCACGCACTAACTTAAACGCTTTATTATATGGTAAACGCGCTTAGCACTCAATCAAACGAAACGGATATCCGGTGGTGTTTCCGGTTATTCAAATTTCTCTCAACTTTCTCGCACTAACAGAACAAGGTTACACCTAGGTTTACACATGCAAATTTGTATATTATTATTTACCATCGCCATTCCTGATTCTTTTTGATTGCTAGTGTGAATATTCCTTCGAGCAGAAGCAAAGCCAACGGTCCGCATAGGGACCAGTAAATAATGTGGCCCTTATTTTCTGTCACTTGCCAAATTGCAATTAAACTATGTGCACTGAATATGAGACGGGTTAGGATTGCTTTGATTGTCGATATAATTTTTGCCATTTTTGTCACTCTTTCTATGATATCACATTTTATTTTGAACACTGCAAGGACAATATCCTTAAATTTGTATCCTTTTTTTTTGATTTCAGAACCGTCGCGAATGAATACCTGACCGCAACTAAATTGAAATTCTAGACCTGAGGTTACTTTCTGTTAGGTACAAAAGTCCTTTTGCGACGACCGCGACGACGATGATGAGGATGATGAAGGCTAGTAAATACTTTTGATTTCTGCCGCACTTTGATGGGTCACAAAACAGATAGCGATGACTGCTCCTTTTATTAAGTTGGCTAGTTGGGTTTTTTTTTTTGTTGAAAGGAAAGGAAAGTTCGTATTTGGTCGGATAGGAGCTGTGTTTACTTAGGCGCGGTGGAAATGGCGGGTGGGACATTAATGTCTATTGTATCGATATACTATGTATTGTCGTATACCCTTGGCCATCAACTTGGCAAGAACTATGTTATGTACCTTTGTGGGTAATGTGTTAATTGTCTTCGCGTCGTGGATTTCTCAGCGCCTCCCTTCAGACTTCTCGAAGACTCGAAGGCAGTGTATTGTAAATGAATGTTCTTTGTGCATGGTTTGTTTAAGAGATTCATTCAGGCAATCCTGCAGCAACAAAGCGTCCCGTAAATCAAAGGGATATGGAGGTGGTACCATGTTTGAGTTGTAAGTAAAACTTTAAAAACAGTTTGCTTAGTCATATGATGGGAAAAAGTTAAATATTAGATACCGCTTAGTCAATTCCTTTCCTTTGTAAAATGAGGATTAAAAATGTAACATTTAAATTTCGTTAAACTGAAAATAGTAGGTGGCACCATGCCCATTAAATCTGAAAGCTTGTTAGGTTGGAGATTTTACGGTTATTGAATCGATATGTATTTAGTAGGGACACAACAAATTTTCCAATCCAATACTTCCTTAGGTCCCGTAAGGGCCATTTGAAATAATTTTGAATGTGAAGACTTAGAACATAATACTGAGAAAATGGAGACCCTCTAAACTGCACCAACTATAGAGAGGGCGGTCTCCTTAACATCGGCTACAAAATCTTCTCTGTCGCAATATTTAAACGTCTAAAGCCCATTGTCAACAACCTAATAGGTCTTTATCAGTGTTTTCTTCATATAACCAGACCCCTCTTTACAACTGGGCCCAGGCCCAGGGTCCCGCAATCACCAGGGGCCCCCAAATTGCTGAAACATTACTTAACGTCTATTGGCCTGTTTTTTAAGAAAAAAAAATATTTCGATACAATTTTGGATTGTAGCGGATTGTAGCTGTTGTTAAGTTTTTAGCTTCGAGAGGGCTTCCATTTCGCGGTGACAATGAGATCCTCGGATCTCCCAATAACTGGAATTGTTTGGACTGCATTTAATTGCTTAGCGAGTTTGACCCATTTCTCGCAGATCATTTAAGCAAATTTGGAAATTCAGGTATTGGACATGCGTGTTATCTTTCAGCAAATATCTGTAATGAAGTTATTCACTCGTTTCGAAAACTATTGTAAAAGAAGTTAAAATGGCAAAATATTTTTCAATTAGCGTTGATAGTACATCCGATCTGTCTCATGTTGACAAGCTAACATTTATTATTTGTAAAAGATCACGAGCCTAGATCTGATTATGTAGCGGAAGCCATACTGAAGTTTTTGGAGGATCATGACATTTCGATACAAGATTGCAGAAGCCAAAGCTACGACAACGCGCAAATATGTCAGGAAGGATTTCTGGTCTGCAGGCAAGAATAAAAGAAAAATGTAAATTTGCCACTTTTGTACCTTGTGCAGGGCACTGATTAAACTTGGTAGGAGTGCATGCCGCTGGGTGTGTCTTAGAAGCAACCAAATGCTTTGACATTATTCAAAAATTGTATAACTTTTTTTCGGTATCTTCTCATCGATGGATTGTGTTGACTGCTTATTAGGTGCAAAAAAAAGTTTTAAAAAGTCTGTCTCAAACAAGATGGTCGCCGCGAGCTGATGCACGAAGCGCCTTATATAAAGGCCATCAAACAATTGAAGAAGCTTCGATGTCCATCGCGAACGATTTAGGACAGGCACAAGAGGCCAGAGAGGAAGCATTTAGTCTTTGCAAGCTTGTAATTACCATATTTACAGAACTTTGGAACTCTGTATTACAAAGAATTAATAAAACAAGTACTTTGCTTCAAAAACAAAATATTACTCTGGATCTTGCAATAAATTTGCTGAGTGCAATAGATGAATTCTTAATTGGGGTCAGGGACAATTTTGATAACTTTGATTCATCATCATCAGCCAGACAAAAAAACTCAGATTTCGAATGTAAGAACCTCTCTAAAAGGATAAGGTGTAGAAGCTTACGCCAGACTTTTTTGACGGCTCTGGACCCTCAATAATTCTGACTGGGAAAGAAAGATTTAAAATTGAAACCTTTCTTCCCATTGTTGACACAAAAAGCGTTCATTTCAAACAGCGACTAGGTTCGTTTACGAAGATTGGCCAACGTTTTGACTTTTTTTCGATAAAAAAATCTAAATTCAGAAGACTTAAAAGAGAACTGCAAATATTTTGCTAAATTTTACACAGAAGATGTGAACGGAGATGAACTAAGTATATGCTGAATACCTGAATTTAAAAGACTACTTGAAAATTAGTCGACACGAAAATGAAAAAACTGACAGCATTCTAGAGCTATAATTTTTTAAAAACTAATAAAATTGAAGATGAACTTCCAAATGTTGAAATTGAACTTTTTTGTTTTTATTTTTACATTGTTAATGTTTATGTTTAGGTATTTAGAAGAAATACAAAAAATTTGTCAATCCAATACGGCCGTAGGTTCCTTAGAGGCCATTTGAAGTAATTTTTAATGTGATGACTTATAGTACATACTACTGAGAAAGTGGATAGCCTTTAAACTCCCTATAGAGGGGCAGCATCCTTAAAATCGTGTACAAAATCTTCTCTGTTGTAATATTTAAACGTCTAAAGCCAATTGTCAGCAACCTAATAGGTCCTTATCAGTATGGTTTTAGACCAAGAAAGTCCACAGCGAAACAAAAGATCATATAACGTCATATCCTTGAAAAACCCAGGTATGTCTAGTTTTCGTCTTAATTAAAACGTCAACATCGACAGACTAATCTTTGAGGTAGTTAAGGACTTTGTTTACCTAGGCTCAGCTTTGAACTAAAGCGTTGCTATATAAGACTCAAAGCTATTCTGGTACAATGTTGGGATTTTGGGAGGTCGCAGCAAGTCATCGTCTTTAAGTATTAGTGTTGACGACCTGGCCACATACTTTGAAGGTTTACAACCTATAGCCATCTTAATTTAACTTTGAATGATTATAATTATTTCTGTGAGGACCTTTCTCATATATAATTTTGATATTCAAAATACGGGCTGAAACTCTTGATCTCAACTACAGGCCACATAGAACTAACATATATGAAATTTGTTCACTCTGCAAAACCAAAACGAAGATGTTTATCATTTTTTAGCAACTTGTCTTATTTTACTAGAAATCCGTAGACTCCATTTTGATAAAAGCTTGTTTTCGTCAGAAGAATGTTTACGTGCTTTAAACAGGGAGTATGGTTGTAAATTGCTGGTACGCTATCTCTCCCATGCAAATAATTACAGAAATTCTTATTTGAGTCTGTTTGGAAGTATCTACTTAAATAAAAAAAGAAAACAAATTTCGTTAATATTCCATAACTTGAACCTCTTACAGTTCTTTATGTTCTTTATTTTATATTCCATAATTGTATACTCTTTTTTCTCAATGTAAATATCTTGATAATATTCGGAAGACGGCTCTAATGCCATAAGTTTTTTTTATATTGTAAATTATTATATATCGTTTTTAATTAACAAAGATTTGTCTATCCCCATCCTATTACGGTGAAAAAGTTCTGTGGCTTACGATCCTGTATGCATAGAAGGTGAGTAGTGAAGATAGTGGAACGACGAGCTGTATACAATGACGTCAACTTAGCCAGAAGGATAAAGGTCCAACGACTGAGATGGCTGGGTCACGTAGAGTGAATGGAAACCAATGCTATGGCCCAAAAGTCTTTGAATACACAACCATATTTCAGTTAATAGTTAATATCTAAAGTAGCATATACATTTATTACGCAAACAAACATTTAGGATTGCAACCTTTAGGACAAAAGTCTGCAACTCATAGAATAAATGCTGGTGTCCCCCAGGGCTCCGTTTTGTCTCCGACTCTCTTCTTTATATTAATAGACGATCTTTTCTCTGCCACTTCTAATCCATTAAACTGTTTTGCAGACTACAGTATCCTCAGCTTTTCATATTCGTTTCTAGATTAAAAACCTTGTGCTTCCGATGTGGAACTTAAACAGCAGCTTTAATAAGCTCATCAAGTTCCGGTCTCGACAGAATTGTATTAGGGGGAATTATTAACGGTGTATAATTTAATGCTTCAAAAACTCAATGCTGTCTCTTGTCGTTAAAGCGTAATCCACCCCCGATGCGGCTATGTGTATCAAAGATTCACAAAAATGAAAAAAATTTGTCACCTCTTCTGATTTAGCAGTAATTTACAAATCCTTCATTCTTCGAAAACTTAATTATTTGGGCAGGTTCCCCTAAAATAAGTTTTAGTCCTTTGGTAAAATACAAAAATGGCTTTGAAAATAAAAGGCGATAGAATTGGAACCAAACATTTACATCACTCGAACACTGCTTCAATGTTTCATGCCTTTTATCGTCTTACCGATGTTTTTACAAAAAAATTTGTTTGTCGAATTAGCCAGTTTCATTCCCCCTCGAACAATTCAGCCGTACTATTTGCACATTCAGTGTATTTTTAGGCGCCAGTAATAGCTATACATAATTGGTTTTCATCATTGAAAACAAACAATTCCAGTGACAGATCTCTGTCAGTAAAAATTTGTCGGTGGCTTTCAATCAGGAAACATTTTTCGATGACAGAAATTTGTAATGATAGCTATAAACAACCTGTCAAGAAAATTCCAATGTTTGATTTCAATGTTGAAAATTAATAATAGCTATAACTGGCGCCATAGAGTTGACCATTGAAAGTAAAATTGACAGGTCGGAATATAAAGAAAATGGAACGCGTTGTGAAATCATCAATCAGCTGTTCATTGAAAACTATTTCATCATTGGAAAATTGACTAAAAGAAAAGGGTAATTGATGTATTTTTTCCATAGAAAAAAATATACAATTCTTCAGCTTCAAATCGACATCAAATATAACAAATTTGACATTCTTGCTCGTTTTTTAATTTCAAGTAAATGGAAAGACTTCAAGAGAATGCAAAAACTTCAAAAGAATGAAAAGAGTGAATGACCTTAAAAAATTCAATGACTTTAAGTAAATGCAAAGAAAGCTTTAAGTCTATAAATGAATGCAATAAATTGATTACATTCAAATGATTAAAAAAAATTGATTAGAATTGTTTATAGGTCAAGTGTTTGGTTATGGCAAAATTTTACTTCTAAATCTTTTGGTGAATGCAATGTTTAAAATGATTGCATTTATAAAGGACTGTAATTACAAGCCTGATCTCTACCCGAATCCAAAAAGTTCAGGAAAATTGAACCACTCTAGGCTAAGGTTATGCACATTACAGTCCCCCAAATCAGCAATTTTCCTAACTAGAAATGTATCGATAACTTACCAAAACAAGAGCCTGGGATGCGACCCACATTGATAACTTCCCATCCCTGCCCTTGTCGATTTTTCTAAAACTTTTATAAAATATCAATAACAATATATTGTGTGAGTTTTAAATCAATATCTCGTCTTTGTTCACATAATATTTGAGTCTAAAGCCATTTCATACCAGTTTTGTGTTGTTTTTGTAGATTTTCTTGTTTTTAGAAAAAAATTGTGAATTGTATTTACCCGCCTACAAGATCGACGTCCTCGTCAATGGTCAGAATGGTGACAAGAAACGTGGATGATCAATGTTCATTTCCGTAGATTCGTCAATAAGCAGAATTGTCGCATTTGGGAGAATGGTAATCCAAGAGTGAGCTTCGAAAAACCAATGCATCCACAAAGAGTGACTGGATGGTGCGGTTTATGGGCTGGTGGCATCATCGGGTCAGGAAGTTATTGTGAATGAAATAGAACCAATCAACTTAAGCGAAGACGCAGATCACCAATTCCGCCTACCCGTCCTTGACGAAGTGAAGGTGGATATATCTTAACTGAAGCCAAACAAATCTGCTCTAGCTGATGGCATTGCTGCCGAATTATTCAAAGCAGCAGGCGATGATTTGGTAGGGAGCATGCACCAACTCGTCTGCAAAATATGGTCGGAGGAAAGCATGCCCGATAAGTGGAATCTCAGGATAGTTTGCCCAATAAATACAAAAGGAGACCCTCTAAATTGCGATAACTACAGAAGAATCAGTGTCCTGAACATTGCACATCAAATCGATACCCACCATCTCTTTATCGATTTTAAAGCCGCGTATGACAGAATCTATAGGGTAGAGCTTTACAGAGCAATATCTAGTTTTGGCATCCCTGTCAAACTTATCCGTTTGTGCAGAATGACGATGGAGAATGCACGCTGCTCTATCAAGGTCGGAAAAGATCTCAATGATTCATTTGATGTCAAAAAAGTTGTTAGCCAAGGCGATGCACTGTCATGCGACTTCTTCAACATCGTTCTGGAAAGAATTGTTCAAAACTCAACCGTCAACACTAGAGGCACAATCTTCCAAAGGTCAATCCAGTTACTTGGATACTCAGATGATATTGACATAATTGGAAGATCAAAGCGTGATGGCTGTCAGTGGAGCGTTTTTGACATTAAACAACGATGCTATAAACACCGACAACGACACCAGCGCTGAAATCAAAGAGGAATAACCTTTGCAAATCGCTGCTTCTTTGGACTCAGAATTCAATTGAGTAATAAAGTCCTCTCTCGAGCATCTTAAATCTCCATCTATAAGTTACTCATCATCCCGGTACTCATTTATGGCGCTGAGGCCTGAACTCTGTCAAAGAAAGATGAAAGAGTCTTAGGATGCTTGGAGGGACAAATTGTATAGCGAGACTGGCCTGGTTTACAGAATTAAACACATGCCACATGTTGGTTGAGGCCCAGGTCCGCCCCGGGCTATAGCAATACACTAATTAAGTAATTTAGTTGTTTGTTGAGTCTTTTAGCAGCCATTTGGCCCATATTCTGTTTCTTACATAATTGAACTATACCAATATTATCATAATAATAAGAAATGGCAATAATTCTTTAAATATTTGTTTTTTATTAAAAAACAATTTGTCTGTCGTCTTCCGTGTAGACCCTACACAAAATAAACCTCCACATATGAAAGGGGCCTTAACAACCTAAAAATCTCAACAATACCAATACAACGACCATTGATTTCCTTCCGTCTGCCAACACTATCCATCAAAAATCACATGTGTCAACAAAAGTCAAAACAAATTCATCTAAAGAGAGAGAGAGACACACACACAACAAATCTACTACAATTCCAAATTGAGGTTGTCATCAGAAATATTTCTTTTTGTGTACAAAAAAAAGACCTAAAGTTAAAAGATTCTACGAGTCGAGCTCCAGAGTGAATTTTTAATCTAAAAACCAACTTAAACAAATATTCAGCAATATTTTTAAATCATCCTGATATCATAACAACCATTCAAACCAACCACAATCGATTGCTTGAAATAATAGCATCTGTGATAAGCAAAGTGTTGAAGCAATTTTTAAAACAAAATAAGAAAAACTCAAAACCGCTCAGCGGCAGGCAATCACAAAATCCAATCCAATCGCCAAGGCAAGAAAACAGTCTAAACGAAAACTAACCACACTAACCAACAAACCAACAGTAAACAACAAAAATGGAAAAGGCAGCAGTTAAACAGTTCGAATCGTAAGTATCACGTCCTGTCTCAGGAATTGACCATCGTTCGTTAAGCAAGCGATGGATGGCAGAGTTTTTGGCAAGCAAAAGCAATCCTCACTAGAATCAGTTTACCTACCTACGAACCAGGAAGTCCTCTCCTATCGTAGAGACTCTCTAGGTTTAGGTTATGTCTAGCTGTCTGAGCTGTCAAAATGCGTGCAGAAAAGAATTATTCAATGGCAATGCAATTGGGTTGAATGGAAATTAGGATTTTAACAAACTCAGATTCAATGTGGAACTGGATTTGACCGGTTTTATGAGGAAACTTTGTGGGTAGTAATTTTTTGAATTGGGTGACAAAGCGTCGTAGGTCCTGGGGAGACACTTAGATGCAACTAAATTCACTGACAATCGACTTGTTGCTTCGAAGTTAGGAATTTTCTGTTTTCTAACTGAGAGTGGATGGAAGTGTACATAATTTTGTAGCTCCAAGTACTAACTAAAGCTCTTTAACTTTACAAATTTGCAGAGATAAGATTTAGCTGTCAATTCCTTTTTTCAAGTTCCAGGACATGGCCATACTCTAAATCCTATCTGTCTCTCTATTAGAGGGACAGCCTAAGATTGTTCCCAAAATCAAAGTTAAACTAAGCCTGAGAATTTTAAAAGTGATTGCAAAGCACAATACGCTCCTTAAAGCTCCTAATTTGAGCGAGGCATGCTGTCCACAATTTACCAAGGATTTTTACTCCGTTTTTAAAAAAATATTTCAAATCCAAATTAAGGGGCCATCGAAAAGAGTACGTCTAGAGGAAGAACCACGACCTAGTGACTTACAACTTTCAATCATTCCTTGGTTAATGTGATGAAAAGGGCCTTACAGCTTTTAAGACTAATCCGAAAGTACAGAATTAAATTTAAAGGTTTTGTTAGTACAAAAACTTTTAAGTGACAGTTTCAAGGTCTCTGGTTGACAGGCCTACGCACTAACACAACTTTTCCTCCATGAAAAATATTTACCGTCTTAAAAATTCCGACACTCGGCAAGTTACCCTCGATTTTCACTTCTTTTTCTAAAGAAAATAGATTCAAATTCAGTACGAGGACTGTCCTACGTCAAGATGTACTGAATTAAAACCTTAAGACAAGTTAAAGATAGTTAATCCTTTTCGAGCAAAGCATTGCAAAGTTTTCAGATACAATCCGGTATCGTGGGTGGGTCCCTTCTGTGCCCCTTTTGAAAAACCACGTTTTCAACCAACCGACTTCTTTTAACCTCTTAACCTAAAATTTTAAACTTATTTTATTTCTTTATTTCAATTTTTTAAAAGCAAACCATGGCCTGAACTTCAAGACAGTGATGACAGTGATATGGAAAATGACATAGATGTCGATAAGTTAGCACCATTGGAAATAAATCCAAATGAAAACCGCTTACAACACACTTATTGTTTGTGGTTCTCACGCAAAGGTGCACACAGAGCTGTGGATTATAGTAAATCGTTGCGTTTTGTTGGACGATGTGCAACGGTACAACAATGGTGGTCATTGTATTCTCATTTGGTGCGACCACGGGATCTACCGCCCTTCAGAGAGTTGAGTCTCTTTAAACAAGGCATAAAACCAATGTGGGAGGATCCAGCTAATTCAACTGGAGGCCAATGGGTAATACGGCTGAGAAAAAATAAAATCGATCGGGCATGGGAGAATGCTTGTATGGCTATGTTAGGTGAACAGTTTCTTGTTGGTGATGAAATATGTGGAATTGTTTTAACAACCAAATATCCGGTAAGTCAAATTTGTTTTTTTTTAATACATTTTAATATATTAATAAATTAATTTTATATTTAAAACAGAAAGTGATCGAATAAAAGCAAAATAAAATTTAAATTTAATATAAATTAGGTTAGAATACAGTTATTTATTTATCATATACAGTGGCTCAAGCGAATAGTCAGACGGACACATAAAATGTAAATTTTCGTAATGCAATTTCTCCAAGAAAATGTATATAAGTAAAGAGTGGTAAAATTGTAATGGCCGATGTTGATTTTGAATGAAACACAAATTATTTATTAAATTAGTGTCATTTCTTTTGATAATACCCTTGTTTTTGGGCATTCTATAAATAGTATAGTAGAAAATTCCCAAGAAAACGCATCGGCAGTAGACAGATTTTTGTATTTAAAAATTGGTACAACTGAAAGAAGGTCTGTTAGAATAATACAAAAAACACAAATACAAGAAAGTTTTGTGAAAATCAAAATTTAAAATTAACTTAGCAAAAAAAAAATAACTAAAACTAATAAAATGGACCACTTTCAACAAGAAATGTTAAGTAAACATTTGGAAATTGAGATTCTATAAAAAAAATCATGAAACGATTGCTTCAAGGCGGGGGTTTGTTCGTAGACTACTACATTAACATGTGGTGTTGAATCGAGCTTGAAGCTCGCCTGAATTCTTTATATACCTGAATCGAGTTGCAATGAGTTTGATTCGCCTCGATTCTGATCAGGGATCGGATTCGAGTCAAAATTTGCGAAGAATAATTTGTGTGAAGGTTTGAATCAAAATAATAAAAAAATGCACATGGAGTAGGTATATAGCCTTACACATATAGCACTTTACACATCATCGAAAACATCGAAACACAATTTGCATTTAAGAAAGTGCTGTCAAACTTAATCTAGATAAACCTTTGGTGGAAACATAGCAAAACTTAATTATCATTTCTATAGTTTCCTCTTGAAAAATAAGCCCAGTTAGTCCATTTTCATTAAGAAAATTAAATAATATCAACAGTAACAGATTGATTTTTTCCCCGATGGAAAACACACATGATTTCAAATGTTCAACTACTCAACTACTCGAGATACAAATGCAAAATCAATCGTACCAATATTTGAGATCGAAATAACATAAGATCCATTCGAGGCTCGTATAATTGTCAAAAGATTTTACTTTAATTTTTATCGATAGTATTCATACTGCGGATATTTTTTTTGTTATTCGTGTAAAATCCTACTATACTATTGATAGATTTTCCAACAAAACACGGGCTATATTGGTATAGTTCATTTATGCATGGAAAAAAATATCGGCCAAACGGACGTCGCGACTTAAGCCGATCACCTCCATTATATGTTTAAATTTTCGATGACTCTGACTCATAATTGAGGTTCTTTGCCGTTAATGAACCGAATTATCAATTGTTTTTAGATTTATTGACAAATTCACTGAGGTGAAAATGTTACTCGTCACTGAAGATAATTTTCTTCGAAAATTGATCATCCTCTGACTATTGACGACGCACAGTGCGGTATTTTGGTCGAAAACCTGGCCAAAAATATTTGGGTACATTTTTCATATCAAATAGGTACCAAATGATTAAAAAGTAAAACCCACTTAAATGTCCATTCCGATTAGCCCAAAGAAAAAAATTATTAAAAATCAAAAAAAAAAACACGTAAAACACTGCGCCATAATTTTTGTTCAAGCTAATATTCTATTCTTTGTTTTAAAAAACCTCTTTATGATAAATGTCATAGTTTATAAGAAATTTAAAAAAACTGTTAGATACTTTTTCCTAGAAAATCCCTTTTTTCCTTTTTTTATGAGTGAAATTTTCTTAATCCGGGTGTTCAAATTTCATTCCAAAATTGTATGTCCCTGTATAAAGGTAACCAAGTCTAAAATACTTGCGGCCCTCTTAATTCAAAATACGAAGAATGCGAGATGTGGATTAGTTGTATATTTTATGAGTACAGGTCAAATATTGAATAAACAGATTAAACCTTTTTTATTTTCCTTCCCCAACTCTTGTTTTATGGCATGTAATACAAAATGACCAGGATTAATTTAAATACTCTTCATCTTTCATCATAAACATCTTCAGTATTGGGATATAAGGGTCTGATGTCAGTAAAATCCGGTTAAGCTCATCCACGATGCATGCAGTTCTGGAGAATTTTCGTGAAAAGTGTACCCTGTATTGGCGGAAATGCCAATACAGTATTAGTACCCTTTATATGTTTACATTTAAACACAGTGCGAGCGTTAGGAAAATAGGGAAGGATTTAAAAGGAGATACCGGTGCACATTGGTCTTAAAGTTTTTAACTTCAAAATGGGAGGGAAAAACAGAGTTGACCAAAGCATTCCACATTCTCGATGTGCGATTTAAGAAAGAATCTCTGTACTTGGCAGTACGCCCGAAATTGAGTTCAAGGGTAAACTGATGAGCATTCCTAGAAGTGCGAGTATTACGACTGAATTGTTTAAGGGTGGAATGCAACTGGCTAATTCGACAGAACATTGTTTGTAAAAATATCTATAAAATAACGAAAGGCATGAAACATTGCGACGGTGTTCTAGCGATTATAGTTCTGTCGCCTATCATTTTTAAAGCCCTTTTTTGAATTCTATCCAAGAGATTTAAACTTGTTTTGGGGACACCTGCCCAGATATGCGAATTATATTCAAGCTTTGGACGGATAAAAGCTTTGTAGATTATAGCCAGATCAGAAGGGGTGAAAAATTTCTTGCATCTTCGGAGAAATCCTAAGCACCTGACAGCATTTTTGGCGATATCGAATATGTGATCATTCCATAAGAGGTGATCTGTGATATTCATACCGAGTACTGAAAGTTGATTAGTTTCCTGGATGCAAGTGCCGCTCATGGATACCGGCATCGGGGGTGGGTTACGTTTTAACGACAGGAGACAGCATTGAGTTTTCAAAGCATTAAATTCTACACGGTTTTTGATTGAACAATGCTGTCAAGATCAGAATTTAATGAGCTTATCATACGCTGCCGTTTAAATTCCACATCCGTATGACAAAGATGTGAATCTAGAAACGAATATGAAAAGCTGAGGGTACCGTCGGCGTCGTCGGCGAAACAGTTTAATGGATTAGAAGTGACAGACAAATGATCGTTTATGAATATAAGGAAGAAAGTCGGACACAAAACGGAGCCCTGGGGTACACCAGCATTTATTTTATGAATTTCAGACTTGAAACCATCCAATACAACTTGTATTGAACGGTTAGAAAGGTAATTTCTAATCCAACGAAGAAAAGATTCATCAATACCAAAAGCACGCATTTTCGATAAGAGAGCTTGGTGCCAAACTCTATCAAATGCTTTTGAAATATCTAGTGCAATAATCTTACTTTCTCCAAAACGATGTAAAGATTTGTTCCACTGTTCGGTGAGATAGACCATGAAATCACCAGTGAACCTATTGCTACGAAAGCCATACTGTCGGTCATTAAGAAGCTTCCGTTCTTCAAGATATTTCTTAAGCTGAAAATTAATCAGCGTTTCCATGACCTTAGAAAGAAGGGACGTGAGTGCAATTGGACGATAGTTTGAGGGAGAGGAGGATTCGCCTTTTTTAGTGACAGGCTGGACAAATGCAGTTTTCCATCCACTCGGGAAGAGACCTGTAGAATAGGACAGATGGAAAAGCTTACGCAGTGGTTTTACCAGCTTTGAAGAACACCTCTTCAGAACAATAGGGGGAATACTATCCGGGCCAGCGGATTTGTGTATGTCAAGGTCTTTCAGTACCCTTTCGACTGCACGAGTGCGAAAGAAGATTCTTCCCATAGAATCATTTACGCTCTCAAGAACAGGAGGACTCATGACACTATCCGGTAGTGTCGAATTAACAGCAAAATGTGCTGCAAGCAAATTGGCTTTATCAATCGAGCTTACATAGGGAGTGTCATTGTGGACGAGCTTTGGATTCCCCAAACTTTTTGCTTGGGCTACCTTTAGACCTTCCGGGAAGTATGCCAACTGGAAGTGTTACTTCTTCGCTAAGCCACTCCTCATTCTTATCCAAGAAACGGTTTTCTGTGCAGTTGCAGAGTTGCCATCTCCTTTTATAGTTTGCTTTGAACGCCTTGATAATTTTTGTAAGTTCATCTATCTTCCCTGGGGGACATTTTGTGATATGCATACATTTTGTATCCACATCTTTAAGTTTACCGTCAAGGAGTCTTTGTGAGCTTCCTCTTACCAAGTCATGGAGCGGTTTCCTGGTCAGAGAAAAGGTGGAATTAGAGTCATGTGGAATAATATAAAAAATGTTTATTTATGTTCGCTTGAAAGGAGTTTTTTTCAAATGCTTTGTGTTTTCTTATGTGAAAACTTGTGAATGGTTCTGAAATGCAGGATTGTTCTACATATCCAGAAGTTAAATAATATATGTGACAAACTTTGTTGCGGGGTGTTGCCAATATTCAAAAACACTAATGTTTCGTAAAACCAACAAAAAAGTGCAAATTTTGTAATTACATTCTTCAACTCATCGATATGAAGAACTTAAGTTGAATATAAAAATGTCTTTGCTTAAAATATTGTACATACCTTGATTGATATCCATATCAAACTTTTTCACAAAAATCACTTTTAAGATTTAAAAAAAAACACACAATCGCAAACAAACTCGTGCTAATTCAAAAATTGCAGATTGCAACTGTTGGTGTCTCGAACGGGGGTGACGAATTTAGTGAAAGTTGACAAAATTGATTTATGACCACGTTTCAGGTCAAAATATCACACTGTGCGACGCTTAAAATGGTCAAGAGGCTTTAGTTTTTGGACAATTGCACCTTGTAAGCGTCTAAATGATATATATTTATCAAAGTCGAGCTTGATAGATGCAACTGTTTTGGCAAGACGACAAGTTGAGGTGAACGGTTCTTCAGCCACACTATCGCGAACGGCAGCAAAATTTTCTGCAGTGAGAGTTTTTTCACATCTTCTACAGACCCGGTTCGCTCAAAGTTTTTGGACGACTAAATTGACCGAAAAAATCACGGAATGCACGTATACATTTTGATTTGAACGCTTATTTTCATAATAAACCTGAATAAATTAAACGCATTGCTCGATTATGTATCTTTCCATGGTTCAAATTGAATTAGGCTAAAATTTATAAATGTCAAATGAAATGCAGAAAAAAACTTGACGTTTAGATGTGGTTCAAATGTAACACCTTTTTTAAAAGAGACCTCGAGTAAAGAAGTCAGGCGACGAATCCATCATAAAAAGTTATACATCAGTGAAGAGAAATACATAAAAATGAAAAACCTAAGTATTTTTGGAATAAGTTTAAGGTTGTAAGTTAACCCTTAGACATACAATAAATTAGGTTTTGTTCGGAACTAATATTTTGTAGAAAGTAAAATGTATCAAATTCAAGGGATCTAGTGGATGTGAATTGTGAGCTATGAATACAAGCCAACTACCCAAAGCGCAGATCTTATACAACAAGGTCGTATTTATTGTAAATATAATTACCCTGAGGTATATATCGAATAACAGATCTGGTTTGTCGAGTAGATGCTCAAAAGAACTTTAGAAACATTGAAGACCTCAAGAAAAGTCCTTAAGTATGGTAAAAGCTTGTATCTTCAATACCTCGCCTACTTAGATATACTATTACTAATTATGGAGTTTAACAAAATTTATAATGTTTCTCAGAGAGAATGGTTGAACATTACCTACATAGTTATGGAAACGAGGAAGATAAGCAGGCATTAAATTCTGTTTTATTTTAAAGACAAACAGTAAAACATTCATTAAAATTCTTTGTTCAACGTTAAGCCACATTAACATATCTATCATATAGGCGATTGGAGTATAAATATTGCACTTCAAAGTTGTTCGCATTTCTTTATTTTAGAAAAGTTGAAGCTTATTAATCATTTTTTGATTGCACAAAAAGAGAAATGATGAGCATTATTCAAAGCGTGGTTTTATCATCGCATTGAAGATATTTATTGCACCAACAGTTGAAATATTTTTTCGAATTCTTCTCAATAAGTCAATCTCTTTTGATATTTTTTCACTACATAGTCTATGTGGTTATTAAATGAAAGTTTAATTCAAAGCCTATAACAACACCAAGGTACTTTCCTTCTGTTATTATTTCTAAGTTTTTATTATTAACTTTAATGTTTGTCACACTTTCACTTGTATTATTACCAATAATCATCAATTTTGTTTTCGATAAATTTAATTTTAACTTGTTTGCTTTAAGCCAAACACTTACATTATCCAAATTTTCCTTAAGCGACACCTTATTTTAAATTATCACAACTAATATACAATAACCCATAATCCGCAAATAAAGCATATTCACTGTTTTGTATTACACTGCCGATGTCATTGATATAAAGGTTAAACAGAAGAGTGCCAAGGATGGACCCATGTGGTACACCAATATCATTTAAGATTTCATCCGATAAAATGTTGTTAAATTTAGTCTTTTGCGTTCGAAATGATAGATACGAAATTATCCAAAATAGTAATTTATCACGCACTCCATAACTTTCAAGTTTTTCAATTAATATTGATCTGTCTACTGCCTCAAAAGCCCGCTTTAAATCAAGAAAAACACATATCATTTTTGTTTTTGCGCCGCGTTGTTGTTTCCAATTTGCAATGACCATATTAAGTGCACCTTCACAAGAATGCTGCTTTCTAAATCCTGACTGGTTATTAATTATCAATCGAAAAAGATTCCAGTTGGAAGTGAATAACTTTTTCAAGTACCTTCTCATAGAGAGGGAGGGCATTAATTGGTCTAAAATCTTCACACTTAATTGATTTTTAACTTTGGGGATCGGAGTAATTTGAGACACTTTCCATGAGCTGGGGAAAATAGCGTCATAAAAGGATTTATTTATTATTTTAGTTAAAGGGGGCGCTATGAAATTAAACACATCTTTGAAAATTTGTATATTAAGGTATTTCGGTTAACGTTTATTTTTTATATTATCAAGCACTTTTTTAAATCAGCACACTCAATTCAATTTCTTGAAAACGAAAGGAAACAGGATTTCTTACGATCTAGTTATTAAAAGGGACAAATGGGATTGAGGCGCATATTTCAGTTATGCTGTCAAAAGTCACTTATCTGATATTTTAAAATTCGTATCTTTTTCCTTTTTATTTCTTTTCTTTTATTTCGGCTAAAATAGTTTCATGGTCACAAATTTTCAAGCTGGGAATCGGTTCTGCTTTGATTTTTATCGAATTAGTTACTGCAAGATGGATTAATGTTTTTGAGTTCTGAGTTATTCTAGTGGGTTTAATAAGAATCTGTTTAAAACTATTATTTTTTAAATATCTTTCAATATTTCTTTTATACAGTTCACTAGACTGCATCCATTCAATATTAAAATCACCAATAACAAACACTTCATATTGGTAACTCATTTTACTCATCAATCCATTCGATAAACTTATCACAAGAAACTCTTTTTGAACTTCTTGGGGATTTGTAAACAACGACTAAAACTAAAACAAAAGTGTCACAAAAAACTGAGTGCAAGCCACCAAATATCTTTATCAATTGCATACATTTGAATTGTCTCCGCTTGCTACTTATCTTTTAAATAAATAATGATTCCACCAGTATGTCTTGACTCACTTTTATTCCTGTATATATTATAGTTGCTTAAATAAAGTTCAGCATCATCTATTTTATCAGTAACACAAGTCTCACTTAGCAAGATAAATTCAAATTGATTATTTATTATCATTGTTTCCAATTCAAAAAAGTAACTTAAAATACTTTGAATATTTAAATATGTGCTAAATTATAATGTTGTTTTTGTTTTAAACCTTAATTTGCTGTTTAGTGACTTAAATTATATTTTTGGCATATTTAAAATAAAAAAGTTTTTAAAGGTCATATAAAAAGGTTATAAAGTTTTACACTCACTGTACATTTTCTTGGAAAAAATACATTGCAAAACCGTATATATTTCATGTGTTCGCCGATAAGTCGTTTGAGCCACTGTATAAAATAGTTAATGATTAAAGCAATAATAAACGGAAAATTTGTAGTAAATATGCTACGGAAAATCTAAGATTAATTTGTAAAACTCATGAGATCGTGGAATTTAAAAATACACCACTCGGCTTAAACAAATAGTTAACAATTTTACGAAAATAAGTTTAGTCGTTTCAAGTGCAAGTTTAAAAAGAACTGAAATTCTTAATTTTAAATTTATAGCATTTAAATTTACAGAATCTTCATTATTTTGTTCATATTTCAAGTTTACAAATTTCAAGAAAAAAAAAGTGAAAAGCGAAAATTATGACGGTATATTACTTTTAGTGAGTTTTTGGTATTTAAATTATTTAAAAAAATACTTTTTTATCGATAAGCTTTATGATAATAATTTAACTTTAGTAATTTTACGTGAACATTTTTAAAGTTAAGTCATTCTACAAATTTGAACTTCTCAAAAGTTATAAATCACTTTCATTATTATCAACTAATGGCTTTTGTCATTTGGGGGTGTTTGGATTTAAAAATTGTTGAAAATTCGAATGATTCGTAAAATTATCATTTGGATATCTAGAAAATTAAAAAATCTTGCCAGCTAAATTGTCTTGAAGTGATTCCGAACCAAATGGTTCGGTCGTGTGTGGGTTACCCAGGAGATTTGTGTACAATCCAATTTATTAAAGTTATATGAAATGTCATTTTTAAAGAAAGCTTTTGAGAATTGCGCACAAAAGCTTTCAGCCGGTTATTGTCTATGTTAAACTTTTTAAAGACCTGATGATTTTAAGTCAACACATTCTTTTTTTGTTTAGGAATTTCTTTACTTCCTATAAAAGTTCTTTTTAAGTTTATATTAAATAACAATAAAAGCATACATATAAAGCTCTTACATCCTTTAACCCAGGCAAAATATAAGTAGAAGCTGTGTGGGTATGTTTTATTCGTTGACTGTTTTGAAAATGGAATTTAATTGAATTCTTGAATAATTCGGAGTAAAAAATAAAAAAAAGGACTTGTCAGCCTCGTGAATACATACAAAAAAGACATTATTAACAACAAAGCTTCTGTAATAGATTTTTGAATTTACTACGAAAATTAAACGAATTAAGGACATCTAGTAAAATATAATAAACCTTTAAAAATGTCCTAGATAGGAATTAATCTTATGTTGTTTTCTATTGAACCATAAGAAATCGATTTTTATAACGAACGATTTTTGGCTTACTCTTGAGACGCAAACAAAGATTCATTTTGATTTTGGGTTGAAATTCCACCACCGTGCTTTAGTTGTGCCAAAAATGAACAAACTAAACGAGTATTTCTTAAAAATTTAATCAATTGATGTTTATTTTATTGTTAACAGTTAAAGCTTAGTACATACTTGTGAACCATCTCGTGAACCCATACAAATTTCAGTTTTTAGTTCACCCGTGAACTTGCTCGTGAAGCTGAGTGGAGAACAAAGTGGAGAGTTTTCGTTCACGGGCAATTCACGTGCAAAATGTACGGGAACTGTTGGTGAAGCTTTGACATTTGGTTTGTTCATGTTCACAACGTGTACTCACAAGTGTGTACCAGTGAGCAATGTCACTTTCTCCACTGGCGAACGTTCACTTCACGAGGAAGTATGTACTAGGCTTAACGAGTTATGTTATTAACAATAGAAAACGATATCAGCGCCAAATTATTGGCACGGATGTAGTACCATATCGTTTTCATACAATTTTCGCAACAATGAACACCAAAGAAACGGAGCATTATATGTTAAGAAACGCTTCTAGCATAAAATAATTTTGTTAGATGTACAAACATGAGTGCATTTTTTTTAAAGCTAAATTTCATTTCATTTATTAAAAATTTATCTTAAATCTGTCTCAAGTTTTTTGAGTGGGATCCAACGACAATTTATTGATAGGCAAAACAAAAATAATTTTGACATTTCTGTTGCAAGAAATTCCGTAGGTTTTGTTTTGTTCAATTCAAACCAATTTTTCAATGGTCAGGTTCAGACGACATAGATACTTGAAAGTTAGGCAAGTTTCTAGCTGCCAAATTACCTTCCAATTAAGGCAACTTTAATGGAAAGTTGACTGGAAAGTTAGTCAAGACAAATCTCCCTAACTATCATGAGAAGTCTACTTGTATCAAAATGACAGTTGATAATGTTTTTTCATTCAAATGAAAGCTGAACTTTATTACTCTACGATTTATTTATTTTCTGCACAACTTTATTTAATGCTTTTTATAAAAGGCTTCCTTATAAATTTGGAAAAGAAATAACTAATATTTCTTTACAATACAAAATACAAATAGTGGTTGACTTGTAGCTTGTCTGAGGAGTGTTTTAAAGACAGTAAATTTGTTGGTACTTTTGGTACCATGAACTTAAAGTAGAGATTTGCGAAGTTAAGTTCTGAATTTGAAATTCATGACGCTTGAAAAACTAACTAGTTGCCTTGGTCAAAATTTACGTTCAAAGAATGAAGTTGAATGCAAATGAAGTTCCTTATGTTGGCTGAACCTGCCCAATGATTACTGTAAAAATTCAGATTAGTTTGGGAGAAAAAGACTTCTTTGTCAATAGGTCACCTTTAATTAATGATTTTTTCTCCTCGTTTATCCTCAAATTCATAGATAGTGAGTTATAAAAATAGCCCGTTCTGATTGAAAGCTAGAACCTCTGAAAATTTTTTTCAAATACATAACTTAAATTATAATTAAAGCCTCAAGCTATATATTTCTTTTATAAAAATGTTAGTTTAAAAAACACATTTAAGCACAAATCGGAACTATCATGAATAAAATGTAACCTACCCTGAACTAACAAGACCTTAAGAAAATTGAGATTTTTTGACTAAAATATGTAACTTCTAAACTAACAAGTCTACGTTTAACTTTCACATAATCACCCAGTTTGTCTTCTTAGTTCTGTACATTTGTGCTTAAACCACGTTTAAACTTTATTTAAAACATCGAAATCGACGAGTAAAAGTTGATGAACCACGAGTTGAATATTAATCCTAAATTAAGCAACTATGTCAGCAAAGTTTTTGGTGGTCTTAGTCCGAACCCGGCTTAAAAATTGTAAAATCGTTTTAGATTTTTGAAATATTACCTTTAAAGACTATAAAAAAGTCATATTAGTTTTTTTAAAGACCATCTTCGGTATTTGAAAAACAATCCTTATTAGTTGTTTTTCTTAACTTGCCCTGCATTAGCCTAAAGTAACTTTGGAACACTTTTGTTAAAACGGTTTTTAACAGAAAAACGGAAATTACCTTGATTTTTGTTCCAACAACATAATCCATGTTTTAATTGGCAGAAAGTTTTTAAGCAACAATTTAAAAGTTTTTAAAAGATTAGATGCTAACTTTACAATTAATCCAGGAAATCGAAACCAGGTGATGTTTATGGGATGCAGGTTGTGAGGAGTAAACTACCTAAGGACAAAGTTCGGCAAGACATCGGTGATGCAATTAAGACGGCCGTCAGCGAATGTAAAGCCAAAGCCAAATGGTCCAACTTTCAATTTTAATCTTGACAAAACATTTCAAACTCAGCACTTTACTTCATTAACCTCTACCTTTAGTTGATAGTGCAAAAATTACTAACAAAATGTTTGTTTACAAAACACTTAAGAAAAGCTAAAAGTCCATCACGACTTGTATTTTGTATTGTAGAGAAATATTACTTATTCCTTTTCAACCTTGCCAAACCATTAAATGAAATTGTGCAAAAATTACTACATAATAATAAATTTAAGCTTTTATTTAAATAAAAAAAAAAGATAATCAACTGTCATTTTGACGTTGGAAGACTTGAATTAATAGTTAGGGAGCTTTTTCTTGACGAATTTTTCAGTCAACTTTTCAATACTTTACTTACTTACTTAAGGTGGCGCTACAGTCCGGGGTGGACCTTAGCCTCAACCAACATGCGTCTCCAGCCAGCTCGGTCCCTAGTTAGCTGTCTCCAGTTTCGCAAGTTGGTTGAGGTCTTCACCAACCTAAGTGCTCCACCTGAGTCGCGGTCATCCTCTGCTGCGCCACCGTCCCTCGGGATTTGATTCGAAGACCTTACTGGCTGAAGCGTTGATGTCCATTCGCTCCACATGACCCAGCCATCTAAGCCGGTGGACTTTAATTCTGCTTACTAGTTCAGTGTCGCTGTACAGCCCGTACAGTTTATCGTTATAGCTTCTCCTCCATGATGAAGAATCTATGCGTACGGGACCAGAAATCACCCGAAGAATTTTTCTCTCGAAGCATCCTAAGAAGCTCTCATCTTTTTTGACAGGATCCAGACCTCAGCGCCATAAATGAGAACCGGGATGATGACTGTCTCATAGATGATGTTTAAAAGCTCGAGAGAAGTTTTTACTATTCAATTGCCTTTTAAGTTCAAAAAAGCAGCGATTTGCAAGAGTTATTCTTCGTTTGATTTCAGCGCTGGTGTCGTTGTCTGTGTAAATAGCGGTGTCCAGGTAGCCAAAGTCCTTAACTACCTCAAAGTTATAGCTGTCCATGGTGACGTTTTGTCCAAGACGTCGTTGTTCAATGTCCTTTTTTGATGACAGCATATACTTGGTCTTGCCCTCATTAACCACTGAACCCATCTTCTTGGCTTTCGTAGCAATGCTCCAAAACGCTCCACTGACATCACGCTTTGATCTTCCAATTATGTCAATATCATCTGCGTATCCGATTAATTGAATAGACCTTTGGAAGATTGTGCCTCTAGTGTTGACGGTTGAGTTTTGCACAATTTTTTCCAGAACGATGTTGAAAAAGTCGCATGACAGTGCATCGCCTTGTCTTAAACGTTTTTCGACATCAACGTTCCATAAGAGTTGCCTTAATGGAAAGGCAAGTTACTGGCCAATCAGATACTAGAAATTTGCCTTATCTTCAAGTTCCCTAAGTCGTTTGAGGCTGCCTCTGTCATCAGTCAAGATAATTGTCTTGCAATAAGTCAACCAATTTAAAATAAATCGTGTAAACAGATAATTTTTAATTGAAAGACAAACAAAAATGCAGGCAATTGTCAACCAATGTTCTTTCAAAAAATTGTCCAATATTCGGAACGTATGAACGGACAATTTTCACTTGATAGAAAACTGGAAATTGTCACCTAATTGGATGCTATCGGAAGACATTCAGTTAATATTGGAATATCCTCCAATCGTATATACTTAGCTTTACTTTAAAAAAATTAAAGTGTACGTAAAAGATAAACATTTATAAATTGCAATTCCACCTTAGCCTTAAAAAACAACGTGTCATAGATTTTTGTACGTGTTTAAAGAGTAACATTTCATAAATTCGGCATCATTACAAAATTATGTGACCAAATTCGAATTCAAGATCACAAAAATCTTTGAAAAACTTCTTTTGTGACTTTTGCAATCGAAAAATGTAATTCCATTTTGTCAACCAACATAGTTTTCGCTTAAAGTACTATTTTACCATACCCCATTGAATGCCATCCCCGTTCAAAACTCTACTACCACTCGCCATTCAATTACAAATCCCTAATCTACTACAAATTTCCCATCTGTCATAAATTTCAACAAATAATCCGAAACAACTAGCCTAAGAAAATCCACAAAAAATACACCGTCTTCCTTCACCAACGCTTATCAATCGCCTGCGTGGAAAAGAGAAACCATCATCCCAAAATACCAACGCATGCTCACTCTATCCCCAACCAACCAAAAGAAAAAGAAAGAAAAAACGAAAAAATCTCAACCACTGCAGAAAGCAAAATATCGATTTTCAGCACACAAGGTAGTTCTCGAGGAAGTTTGTGTGATTCGTTGTGTGCTAATTTTTTCGCGAACTCTCAAAATTCATAGAAATTAATTCAAATAAATTCCGAATCGTGTGCGAAATCGATTGCAAATGATAAACTAAAGTGGAATTTATTCGAAAAACTCTTACAGCACGAGTGAGTGCGCTTTGGAAGAAGCAGTGGGAAAGAACACTCCCATCTCTCACATTCGATTCAAGTGTGTTCACAGAATCGACAAAAAGAAAAACGAACAAAAATCTAAGAAAAAACGACACCCAAACGTAATCTCGAAGTGCTAAGTTTAGTTGAACAATTAGCAATCTATTTGGAGTACGTCCCTCGCGGAGTGTAGTGCCAATTGTCCAATCGCCAGTATCGCCAAACAACAAGAAAACCCGTGTCTCACGAACCGAAAGTGAGTCATAAAGTCTTTTTTTTTTCCTCCTCTCGTTCGTTTTCTTCTTCCGTAGAGCTCCGAATCCGAAGCAATCGACCACAAAAAGAGCAAAATCCCAAAAAAATAAGTAAATGAAGACTCTGGAAGCAGAGTGTTGAATCGAATTCGTATTCGGAAAAAGTGCGTGCGACTCCTCGAGTCGATTCGATTTGATTTGATTCGGTGTTAAAAAGAAAAGCAACAAACGAGACACGGGAACGATAAAACGACAAAACGACGAGCGACGAAAGTAAAAATAAAAAAAAAGTGTACTAGTGTACCGCCCGCTTGTGAACTACACCAAACTCTCTACCGACCGACCTACCCGACCACCGCCTCCCACCTCTTTTTCTTCTTCTTCTTCTCTTGTTCGTATATAGAGAGACAATAACCATCTCATCAGTGTAGACCCAGAAGCTACTTAACACCTCCACCTCAAAACTTAAAAAAACTAAAAAAGAAAAATGACGAAAGACAGATTAGCAGCGTTGCACGCTGCCCAATCGGATGACGAAGATGTCGCCCAGGACGATGTAGCCGTCAATGTCGAAGGACGCGATGGCTATATGGATGACTTCTTCAATCAAGTCGAAGAAATCCGTGAAATGATTGACAAAGTTCAAGACAATGTCGAAGAAGTCAAAAAGAAACATAGCGCCATTCTGTCAGCGCCACAATCTGACGAGAAAACCAAACAAGAATTGGAAGATCTGATGGCTGATATCAAGAAGAACGCCAACAGGGTGCGCGGCAAGCTGAAGGGCATCGAACAAAACATCGAACAGGAAGAGCAGGCAAACAAATCGAGTGCGGATCTGCGAATCCGCAAAACCCAACACTCCACCTTGTCCAGGAAGTTCGTCGAGGTCATGACCGAATACAATCGCACCCAGACCGACTACAGAGAACGCTGCAAAGGCAGAATACAACGTCAACTAGAAATCACCGGTCGGGCCACCACCAACGACGAGCTCGAAGACATGCTGGAACAGGGCAATCCAGCTGTATTTACTCAAGGCATCATTATGGAGACACAACAGGCCAAACAGACACTAGCCGATATCGAAGCTCGACACGCTGACATTATGAAACTCGAGACGTCCATTAAGGAATTGCACGACATGTTCATGGACATGGCTATGTTGGTTGAGAGCCAAGGCGAGATGATCGATCGCATCGAGTATCATGTGGAGCACGCTATGGATTATGTGCAAACCGCCACACAGGACACAAAGAAGGCTCTCAAGTACCAGAGCAAAGCCCGCCGGAAGAAGATCATGATTCTCATTTGTTTGACTGTGCTGGGTATCATGGCTGCATCATATGTTAGCAGTTATTTCATGTAAAGAATCTAATTTTTCGTTTTTTTTTCTCATTCTCTTTTTTCGTTTGTTTAATTTTATTTTATTTCTTTCTTTTTTGGTTGTTTATCTGCTTTTGGAATATGAATTTTATCCTTTTATTTTATCCTATTCCTAATCTTCCTTTTTCATCATTTTAATATATAACCTTGCATCCCACTTCCTAACCCTTTCCTGTACTGATAAAATCCTGCTTGCTGCCTGCCTGCCTGCCTGCCTGTCTATAATCAACAACAATAGTTTTAAATAAAATTGAAAAGAAAGTCCCTGCATGTGAGCTGCCCTTGTCGCCGCCTTTCATCCATTGACTAACCCACAACCACAACCAGCACCAGAACCACCCCGCTCAGTCAACCAAATAATCGTCTTCGTCGTCGTCGTTGTGGTGTTCGGCGTCATCATCGTCATAATGGTCATCATCTCATCATCAATATAAAAAAACGGCCTTACAAGTTACAAACTACAAGGAGAAGGGAACTTCTTGTTGTCGTCGTTTACATTTTTAAAGCTTAAATGGGCTTTAAATCCAGTGCATCAACAGAAAAACTTAATCACAATCCACCAACCCTCTGACTACGACTCGTGAGTCAACTTACAACCTACAACCCACAAACAAAACCCCTACAAACCAACAAGTAAAATCAACAACAAAAATTGCTCAGCTTCATTCTGCAATAAACAGGTAGGTCCCTCATATTATTGTTGGTCATTTATCATTATTTACACATTTTATAATATTTATTAATAATACAACACAGCACAGCAGCAGAAAATACAACAACAACACACACAAAAAAAGACGATTACGACAACGACAATGAGACAGCGCTACAACAAACGACGAGCGATGTCTTTTTATGTCGTCATCGTCCGTCCATCAACCACCTTCGTCGGAATCGTTGGATTCGTAGTCGTAGTCGTAGTCGTTCGTCTTCGTCGTCATTTTCTGCTTGTTGTGTTTTTTTTTCTTTTCTTTTTCATTTTAATTTATTTACCTTTGAATCGATGTGCAAGCTTAAGGGAATATCTTGTTCTTCTGCTATCTTCATAAATAAAATCCAATGTGCTGTGCATAAAGAGACCGAAACCAAAAACACAAAGAATACGTCCCAAAACCTAACCTACCTATTATTCATAGAGAAGATCTTTTTTTTTTCTTTTGTGAATTTTAACATAATGGGAATGTTGTTTTTGGGGCCATAAACAGTGCCGGCTATGAGGCGCAAAGAGAGACAATGAGGCGCCTTTTTCTTGTTGAAATTTTTGGACGCCAAGGCGCCGATTCAGATGTCCTATTAATTTTAGAAATAAAATATTATTTATTAAATTTTGTTTTGTTTGTTTATAATTATAATTAATTTTTAAAGTAAATTTTTATAAAAATGTAAATAGTTTAAAATTATGATTATGATTTATTTGTAAATAAAAAACAAAAAAATATTTTTTAAAAAAACAAACTTTTTAACATTTTGAGTCGAATTTATGTTAATTTTTTTTTATTGGGGAAGGTCTTGAAATTGGATTGACTTATGAAAGTATCACTTTACTTAACCTCAACTTATTTTGGCTACACTTTCTGCATGTATTTGTTTTGGGTTTTGACGGAAAGTTATACCATTTTACTATTTGTTGGTAAGGATTCAATTAGGTCTTGATATCATGAGATAAGGTTTCGTCATACGGAATTGATTTTCTTATGCAAAGTGCGTTCGTTGTGTGTATCAACATTATATTGACATTTTTTCAATAAAATCTTAAAAATAGGAGACAAAAATGTGTAATGTAAAATTGTTGGAAATGTTTATGGGATTAACTGATTTTCTTCATTCTTTTGCTCTTTGTTTAGACAGTAATGAATTTCGAAACAAAATCTATGAAACTTAAACAAAAAGTATAAATTCATTTTTAAAAAAGTGCGTATACGCACCGTGTACTATTGTTATTTTAGGGGGGTGATACATGTAACCACGTGAATTTTGATCGTTTTTTTAAGGTGTTTTGTTTTGCCAAGAACCCCAAGCGGGAAATATCACTTCTACTACAGTGATCTGAAATGAAAAATAAGAGGCTAGGATGCAACTCACACTGATAACTTCCCTTCGGTACCTGTCTGTCGATTTGTTAAAAACTTTAACAAAATATTAATAACAATATTTTGTGCAAAAAAAAAATATTTGTAGAAAACCATTTCTTATTAGTATTTTTTTTTTGTAGTTGTGTTTTTTAAAAATAAGTTATCAATTGAATTTTTTTACTCAATTTGTTCTCCGTTTAATTGAAAGGTGCTAAAAGACAATAAACAAGGTTTCCTTTTTGTCGAAAAAAAGGGACCTGTATTTTTGAAGCATTTATTTTGAATTATGTACAAATTGTTCAAATAAGTTTGTATAACGTAGATTGCAAATTGGCTTTGATTAAAAAACCAGTTGAATCTGATGAATACACGAAACATGCTATCCGCAAAGATGGCAGTTTCATAATTTTAAAGTTTTGGGAAATCAAATGTGTATAAATTATATAAAAACGGACCTAGTACTGATCCTTGGGTTACTTTTCATGAGTTTATTTACTTACTTAAGGTGGCGCTACAGTCCTGTGTGAACTAGGGCCTCACCCAATAAATTTCTCCATCTAGCTCGGTCCTAGATAGATATCTCCAGTTTCGCGATCTAAGTTGGGAGAGGTCACGTTCCATTTGTGGGCGCCACCTGATCCGCGGTCTTCCTCTACTGCGCTGTGCTGTGGGTCTGGATTCGAAGACTTTCCGGGCCGGAGCATTGGTTTCCATGCGCTCTACCCAGCCATCTTAGTCGTTGAACTACCATTCTGGCTAAGTCTACGTCGCTGTACAGCACGTACAGCTCGTCGTTCCATCTTCTTCTTTACTGCCCTTCGATGTATACGGGACCGCAGATAACACGAACAACTTTTCTTTCGAAACGACCCAGGTGCTTTCATCCGCTTTTGTCATAGTCTATGTTTCTGCACCGTATAGCAGGAGGGGGATGACGAGGGTACATCGAGAGAGGACTTTACCACTCTTAGCCCAAAGAAACAGCGGTTAGCAATAATTATTCTGCGTTTGATCTCAGCGATGGTGTTGTTTTCTACGTTTACTGCGGAGCCTAGGTAGACGAAGTCCTTGACTACCTCAAAGTTACGTCTGTCGATTGTGACGTTTTGACCAAAACGTCGGTGTTGTGTTTCCTTTCTTGACGACAGCATGCCTCAATACTCACGAAAGCCCCATTGACATCACGCTGAGTTCTTCCGATTATGTCAATGTAATCAGTATTTGCTAGTAATTGGACAGACTTTTGAAAGATAGTGCCTCTAGTGTTGACGTGTGAGCTCTGCACTATTCTTTCAACTACGATGTTAAAAAAATCGCATGACAGCGCATCACCTTGTCTAAAACCTTTTTTGACATCGAAAGGTTCTGTTAAGTTTTTCACAACCTTTATGGAGCAGTGTCAATTCTCCATGGTCATCCTGCACAAACGGACGAGTTTGACTGGGATGCCAAAACTAGACATGGCTCTATACAGCTCGTCCCTGTAGATGCTGTCATATGCGGCCTTGAAATCGATGAAAAGATGGTGGGTGTCGATTTGGTGTTCTTGGGTTTTTTCCAGGATCTGCCGTAATGTGAATATTTGATCAACTGTGGACTTTCCTGGTCTAAAACCACACTGATAAGGACCTATCGGGTTGTTGACGATGGGCTTTAGACGTCAGAGAAGATTTTATAGGCGATGTTAAGTAGACTGATTCCTCTATAGTTGGTGCAGTCCCCTTTTTGCAGGATCGAGCAAACAATACTGAGGTTCCATTCGTCGGGCATGCTTTCTTCCGACCGTCGTTGCCGTTATACAGTCTGCAGAAGTGGTCCTTCCATATCCTCAGCATTGACTGCGGTTCCACTATGATGTTTCCACTTTCGTCTTTGCAGCCTTCGGTTCTAGGGTTTATGTACCTGTGAATTTCGTTGCACCTGTTCATAAAACTTTCGAACTGCATTCCTGCTTTTAAACCTCTCAAAATCTTCGACCGCTCGCTTCTCATGCACTCTCTTTTTCCTTCTTAGAAGTCGGTGTTCCTCTTGCATCTTGTGCTCATAGAGCTCATGAGCAGCTCTCGTCCTTTTATGCAGCGCCGCTTTGCGTGCCTGTTTTTTGGATGCATTTGCCTGCCGACATTCCTTGTTGGTGGCTGTTTGAAACCCAGCATCAAAAGCGGCTTCTCTGATTGCATCTTGACAATGTTGCTACTGGTTTTCTATACATTGTTTTGGCGGCAAAAAACTTCGAGAGAGGTTACTTGTAAATCGATCGAAAAAGGATTTGGCGATCTCTTGCGATTGTAGCCGTTCGACATTGTACCTTCTCCCAGCATCTCCCTGTTTTGCCTTGGGTCTGGAAACCCGAAGTGCTACCTTGGTTACAACGAGTTAGTGGTCCGTGTCGATGTTTGGTCCTAATAAATTTTGGACATCCATGATGCTGGAAGCGTGCTGACTGGGGTCGAGTCCTGGAGACTGCGGACAATTCCAAACCATTAATGTTATTTATGTACCTATATTCATTACTTCGCAATTTTAATTGTGTTTATATTTCACATACAGAAGTTTGTCTATACCTTTCGTTGACTGTTTGCACTTGACCACGCTTTCCTAAAATAAAAATAAGTCCCAACAAAAAAATTGTTTTTATTTATTTAAATTATGCCTTACGACCTGTTGTATAGGGTCCGCCCTCTAACTTTTTTTTCAACTAGTGCTTATTTCGGGAATGGTAACACTTAACTCATGTCTGATTTGACAGATAATTAGTTTTATCCTTCCGCTGAACGAATATGGTTGTGTATACGCTTGAACGACAAGAACAGTCTTCTTTTAATTACACGCTGTTTAAAAGTCCATTCCTTGTCACTTCTCATTGTCGAATATGTAATGATTTTCAAAATTAATTTTATGCTAAATAAACGGATACAATAAGACTAAGCTTTTTCAAGTCTTTAAACTCCTAAAATAAGCATGGAAAAGATTATTTTTCACACTAATTGAGCGATTATTAAGTTGTCATATTTTCAAAGTCACACAAATATTCATCGCCGTGATTGTTGAGAAATTGTTATACAAAGGTAAGAACAAATTAAATAATTATTAAATAAATTATCATTACATCTTTTATTGGTGTAGGTATTGGTGACCTGAATCTACTTTTTAAAATGCCAATTGTTCTCTCAATAATGTATCTTGCCTTCGCATTTTTTTTTTATTGAATAGTTATTCTCTAGACCCTGAGGAGGGATTTCTAAATGGAACCATTAAGTACGGCAGTAGAGCATATCCTAAGAAAAAAATTGTTTAAACATATGCTAATAAAAAGTATGATAATGATACCAAGGTATCCATTTATTCACCACCTTTCCAACAAATCCTTTAACATACTATGATTCCGCACACACGAGTCATGCGTAGAACCAGGATATCTAGCATCTTATCTACGAGTATCTTATTACTCCATTATTGTCACAAGCTTTAAAAATAAAAAGTTTTTCCTAAACATCAAGATTCAATTTTGATGTACTTTACCACCATCGCATTTAAGTTGTAAAAACCTTTTCTATTTAAATATTGGTGGTCCAACTATCCCTGGTAAGCCTGTTCTTTGAAAAAAATAGTTTCCGCTTCTTGCTTTTCATTAGTGGAAATATCTGCATTGATCTAAACTGGGCAGATTCTTGCTTCAAGCAAATTTAGAATTTCGCTTAAAACTACTGAAACTGCAGGTTGGGAGAAACCTAGCTCAAAGTCATTTCCTACACTATTTTGATAACTTCCATATCAGAGAAATCGTAGTGCGCACGTAAGTTTTAAGATTGGTGGAATTGCAGAACTTTGAGTCGTTTGAAAACCTGAACTAATTTCACTTAAAACATATTTAAATGTGTGTTTGCTAAGCCGACAGTATAACACAAATCTATGAGAAAAAAAAATCTAGTTAAATTGTATTAAAGCAATTGTTAATTTTCATTTGGGAACATCTCTTAAACTTCTCCTCAATCTGCAGATCATGATTTTTTCTACTTTATTTGTTATTTCTTCATTTTCATCCTCGAGAAACAATTCAACGCTGCTAATCATCTTTATTTTTATTTACTTTTTTTCAAAAAAAAAAAAAAAACAATATTCTTCAATCTGGCTTTATAATATTTATGACAATTGATGACATTTCACTTTCAGTTTTTAATGTTGGCAGTCTTGTTTTCAAAGACGAACTACGGAGTTCGTCATTGGTAATACCACCAAACTGTTAATTCGCCAAAACAGCTGAGTAAAACTTGAAATTTTGTCTGGCCTTTGAACTCCATCCTCCTATTAATGAGAATACACTTAATTGGCGTTAGCTATAAGTTCAATCGATCATTAGGAATCGAAGTAGGCTTGAAAGGAAATGTAAGTGGACATTGGTTTTGAATTGATAAATATTACAATTACAGACAAGAACAGAGTGTGGTAAAGCCGTCCACATTCGCGTAGTACGTCAAAAGAATAAATCTCTGTTTAAGAGGACGAATGCAACTTGCTATTTCACTATAACATAATCCGTTTGAATAACGGTAAAAATAGAGTGAGTTAAGAAACATTACAATGAACAGTGTTTAAGCAACGTATGTAAATAAAAAAAAATGATATTGTTGTCAGAGGTTTCTTCATTTTATAGTGGAAAGATAGTGTCACAATATAATCGTCAGTATTTACGGAAAAAATTTCCATAATGGCTTAGAGAAGTGACCATTATTTTTACGGCAATTTTTCCATTGATTGGCTAAAAGAACTGGTCATTATTTAATTTTTACTCTTCCATAGAGTCTTACTCTGAAATTATGTCTCAAAAGCTTGTTAAACGCTTACTGGCGGGTTGTTCGACTTCAGCCAGTAGGTTGATGAACTTCTGATAAAAAAGAAGTCGTACTGTTGGGTTAATCGGCTTGGCTCTTGAAGATTTTGAATCTCTTTGTAAGAAAAGACAACCAAATGCAATTTAGAACAAGTGGTTCTTTATTTATTAATTCAGTTTAAAGAAGATTAAAATTCCTGAAATATATTGTTATGCTTTTAAACTAATAAGAATATGATTTAATAATAAACTTACTTTATGGTTTAGAAACCAAGGATTAAAGCACAAATTTAAGATTATTAATCACACAAAGTATAATCAGTTTGGATTGAATTTGTAAGATTATATTATAAGTAATTCAAGACATCGGAAGTAAAATGAAAATGACAATTATATAATATATAAGATTAAGTTAAAAAATATTAAGAAAAAAGGGTATAAGAAAGTTTGAAACGAAATGTAGTAGAATAAGTTACAGGGTGTTGACAGTGGCGGTAACACGTACCAAGATATTGATTTATACATTTTCAGTTTGTAGTCGAATATCGAGTGTTTAGGCATAGATTTTAATTATATTCTAAAACATACAATATCAATCGTTTATGGTAAGAAAAAGTCCTGAGTAAAAATAAAAACAAAAGAAAAATAATTACTCGAGGAATTTTGCAGCATCTAAAAAAGGAAAAAGAATTTTAATTTAATTTCAAAAGTCTATTGTAGCAATTTCAATTCTTTTTTGATTCGTGACATGAGTTTGATTCCCTCTTTCCATGTCGCTTAAATCGATTTTTAAGTATAATTGAATCTACTTTTGAATTCAAAAGAAACACTTGTTTTCTGTTTTAATTTAAATATGTTAATTAATTCTTGATGCACTTTAAAATTAAGTCATTAAAAATGTATTAAAATCACTTGTTTTTCATGATTAACACAAACAATTGCGAAGTTTGTTGTTGGTTATTAAACTATTAAAAGAATCCAATGTGAATTATTGATTAGTTGACTGCAACATAAATATATGCATACATAAATATGTGTGAAAGATTGTTATCATTTGAATAAATTATGAAATTTAGTTGCAATGTATATGAGACAATTTTATTTTTAATTCAAACGCATTTGAAAACAAATATCAAGGCACACCACTCGCAGGTTTCATTACCTAACATCTGAAAGAAGTTTGCTTAGGAAATCTCATTCATTTTATTTCGGACGTTACCAAAACAACCCAATGACTTTATGTTCCTATTAAAGCTTAAGTTTATCAGAGAGTTACATTATTTTTTAAGGAACCAAAGATTTATAGAAAGTCATTAGAGTCAGAAGATTGACCGATTCGAAGATTATGTTATTCAAAACGTTGAACTTATTTCTTAGTACAAGGGGCGGGTCAATAACTTCGTGACTTTTTGAATCAAGAAAATACTTTTATTGGAGAAAGGTAATTTTATTTTTCAACATTGCCTGCTTTAAGTTCTATACACTAAGTTCAACGTTTTCTAAATGCTTGTATTTCTTCCTATATTGAAAATATTATTTGTCGAGGTCTTCAAAATAGGAGTTCGTCTTTAAAGTCAAATCGCTTTAAGCTAAGTCATTTCTTCACGTTTGCCAATGAGAAAGCAATCCGTAGTTCAATTCATTCCTCCCCAAACAATCGTTTGAAATTGTCACACAGTTACGTTTTTGGTTTTCTCAAACCATGCGAGATACTTATGGCTTTTACACTCTTTCACTTTCAATCTCCGATTGTCTGAGACCATATGGTATAATTTTTCAATTGTTCGGCATCTCTGTTTGGGTTGTACGTGTACACTTCAAAATTCAGTGAATAACTTATTTGCCATGGAAACAGATGGAGCGGAGTCTTTTTCATGAAATTCACTTTATCCATTTTTTGCATGACCGGCTGCCATAGACAAACTAATGAGGTTTTCCATGGGTAAAATAAATCAATTTGTTTTTGATCTAGACCTGTCAAAACACAAACTTTCCCTTTTTCATTCAATGGTGCAAAATAAATTGATTTATTTTTGATTTAAGATCAAATCTGCAGTTCTGTTTAGCTGGAAATTTGACAGCTCTACCGCTCTCGTTAGCACATACAAGAAGAAGAACAATTCCAATTGTGTTCCATTCGCCACGAACTAAATTTTGACGGAAATCATACATTTTTGCCATTGAAAATCTTATACAAATGACGTATATTTTTTTTAAATTTTGACAGGTATCAACTGAGAGTTGCCTGTTGACAGCAGAAGTTTTGCTATGTATTTCAATTAAGAAGAAGGAAATTAAAAAAATCACTTAGTTATTGAACTGCCCTCGTATTTATGAATTCATCAACATAAGGCTGAATTTACATCTTATGAGTGTCATTAAAACCATAGAGGGAAGAATACAAATTGAGACCATCTAATAGAATCATTTTAAAGCTTATTTTATTAATTTGCGTTAAAAAACCTAAATTTAGAGTTGAACAGTTGGCTGAAGTGAACTTTTTATTTCTCGCTCCAGAATGCAGTTATTCATAATGTCTCAGATTAAAACCAAGTTAAAAACTGGCAGTTAGTAAGTCACCAGTTATATTTATCATTGATTTCCATCATTGAAAACAAACATTGAAATTTTTTGACAGGTTGTTTATAGGTATCATGAAAAATGTATGTCTTTGAAAAGATTTGCTTAACGAAAACCACCCACAAATTTTTACTGACAGAAATTGTGTAAAATTGGAACACAAATCAGTGGAACGATTCGTTTCGCTTTTGAACATAAAAGTAATAGCTGTTCAGGAAAATGAATTTCCGTCCGGATAATAGAAAAATACATTTTTACAGTAAAAACAAAATTCTTCGTGTGATTTTCGATCGATCAGTAAATAATTTTCATTTCTAATCAAAGGGAAACACCATCAAAAATCGATTCAAAAATTTTCAGAATCGATTTCAATGATAGCTTTAACTGGCTAAGTAAAGTGGACTGTTTTCAGTTGAAGTAATAAGCCTACTTAACTGAAATAAGGAAGCACTTGGATTAGAAAACAACCTTCCCTCTTTGATGGTACTTCCAGTATTCACGTTTCTAGAAAATAGATACACTTAGTAAGAACTTATAAATTTAGAGCTTCATTCAGCTCTACAATAAGGCAAAATGGTTTCATTGATTTTCATTATTAAAACCAATCATTAGAATTTTTTTTGACAAGTCGTGTTTATAGCGATCATTGAACATTTCTGTCATTGAAAAAAATTGTTTCTTACAGAAATCTGTCATTGGAATTGTGTGAAATTGAAACAAAACGATTTGTTTCACTTTTGGATATAAAAGAATAAGCTATTTAGAAAAATCAATGTAACTGCGGAATGAAACTGTTTTTCTTTCTTAAAAAAAAAACTCTAAAAGTGATTGCCGATTGATAAATACATTATAACTATTTATAATCAAAAGGAAGCATATTCAAATTTTCATTCAAAACATTTTCCGGATTGATTTAATCATTGAAATCAATCACTTAAATCCGGAGGCAAGTAGCTTCTTCATCGTCTATTACGTACAGAACATCCTCAAATAGAACTTCAACTAACATTTTGTATCTTTTTGTTAACCAACAAATACAAAAAGCTGAAATCAGTATTCAAGATTCTTGAAATTTAACTATGCGTTGCTCTTCTGTCAGATACCTACATACCTCAGAAGTTCTTGGATACCTTTGGATTCCTTTCTTGACATTTCAGCTGCTTTTGATCAGCTGTTATTTTACACGTAAAACACTAACAAAAAGGTTTCTGGATACCCTATCTGTCTAAGACTGAACGCAGCCATTTCCTGATTAAAATCATGCATTTGAAGTTAGAAATGGTCATTGACAGTTCAACTGACAGGTGGGAATACAAAAAAAATGGAACACTTTCATTGGAACAGTTTATGTTATGAAATGTGACATCAACAATCAGTTGATCATTGACAACGATTTCATGATTGAGAATTTAAAAATGAACTAAAAGAACAGTTCTGGGTTAAATAATATTTTTGTTTTTTTAAGTAGAACAAGTTTACAACTCATCAGTTTCAAGTCGACACTTCAAAAATAAAAAAAATTGACTCTCTAATTTACTTTTAAGTCTCGAAACTATATTTTCAATTATGAAAACCAATAATAACTTTACGTGGTCCCTAAGTTAAGTAAGACTTTAATGAAATTAATCACCACGATTATGAAGTATTCCAAAAAGTCGTGCGTCAACTTTCGTTTACTGTAACTTGACCTGGAACCTTTTACCTTAATAATCATTAAATCTTGACCAAATCCGACACTGTTATGCGTTGACCTATTTTTTGATTTTTTTTGGATTTGTGTTAAGCCCAAATGGGGGAGGTTAATGTATCCTAAACACAAAGATGACTATGAGTTTTTGTGAGTAGAATGGAAAATTTGAAATACAACCATTTACCATAGTTAAATTGATAAACCTCCCTTGAACTTATAATATCTACCCCAAAACCAACACCAACACCGACCCAACATCCTCCCTCACCTGACTCGAATCATTTTCATCTCAGTTTTCTTTTTGTGTACAGGAAAAACCTTTAAGAAGACAAAATGTTGAGCTTGTAAACTGGTTACTGGTTGATTTTGTATTAAAAATTGAAGGATTTATGAATTTATAGCTTTATGGCAGCTTAAATTGAGTTTTTCTTTTCTTTGATTATTCATTCTTATTTTTTTTGTGTATTATTCCTTGTTTATTTATTTTTTCTTATTTGACACGAAAGTTATGTAAATTATTTATGTGTACCCTATAAATAAATGCATAGATTTATAAATTATTTATGTAAATATGTGCGAGTAGATAGATATTTCTCTTGAACTTGATTTTTGTAGATATTTTATTTCTTGATGGTAAGTTAATTCAATGGTTAGGCCTTTGGGCAGATACAAAATAAATAAATAAAACCATAGGCACATATTCCTACATTTGTGACAGAGATAAAGGAATGAAGGCTGTTTTTACAATGAAACTTGCCTCAAACTAAATTAAACTGTGTTCTTCCTTTTTTTGTTAGCCCCCAAGTGAATCAATTATTATTAAGGACAAAGCAACGTGAGAAAAACGTAAAACATATCAAATTTTATGGACTTTTTACATAAACTAAATATACAGTGTTGGCCAAAATAAAAGCTACTTTAACTGCCTCGATTATTAAATAATTTAAAAATATTTACAGTTTCCAATGGAAAATAAAATATAAAAGAATTGCGAACAGCGAACTGTGTTCGATTATTTTAACTTTTCTTTCACATGAGCTTTATTTCTATTCGTAGACATCGACGAATTGTTAATCTACAATTACCCTTTTCTCCATATTTTCCTCAGCCATGATCTTTCACTCAAAAACCAAAACAAGAGTGGTTTAATTTTTAGGTCAGGTTAAGTAGTATTCACATGAGCGCGACCAACGAACGACGAATGAATTACAAAATGTGAGTTTATATACGTTTAAAGACATATTTCCACACAAATTCTTAACAAAACGATAGCAATATAGTTTCTATTTGATTTATGATACATACTTTTACTTTTCAATATAATATATTAATAAATTTAAGAAAACAAATTTATTCGTCGCGAAAAAAATTATAGTTGATACGAACTGTCAAACTTTATTCGCGTTCCACATTATCCACACTCGCAACGAATAAAATAATCGCGCGTACTTAACCTAAAAAATCTTCTTGTTTTGGTTTCGGTGGTGAATGATGTTCGGCTGTGGCTTCATTCGCGACGAATTAAAAACTCTCATGTGAAAGAAATGTCAAAATCGACGAATATTCGTTCATTCGTTGGTCGTTGGTCGTGCTCATGTGAATAGTACTTAAAAACAAAACTAGAGTGGTTTAATTTTGAGGTCAGGTTACACGTGAACAATTTATTCGTTGCTGTGTGGATGGTATGTGGAACGCGAATAGAGTTTGACAGTTCGTAGCAACCACACTGCAATTCATTACTACCAAATTGTTTTTACAAAATTTTCTTGTTTGAATTTTTAAAATGTGTAATATCACGTTTGTTTATCCATTCTCATGTGCAAGGCCCTTTACTGAAATATTGGTAGCATTTGGTAGCAAAGCCCTTGTTTTTTGCCACTTAAACACATCAAGATATGGAGTCAATTAAATTGCTTGTAATGCTGTTTGGGATACTTTTCGAAGCCATTTGAATTCGATCAAACAGATCGTTTTTATTTTTGCAAATAATCAATACAATTCATTGAACTACAATTTCCAATAGATTCAGTTTCTTTTGAAACCACGTCTTAACCGTTTTGAAAGCTTGCTTTGGGTCGTTGTCCTGCTGAAATATCAATTTCAGAAACAACTGATTTCAGCGTGTGGCAGCATAACATTTTGCAGAATGTTACGGTGTATAAAACCATCCATTGTACTATCTTTTTGGTGAATCGGTCTCATTTCATGCCCTGAAAAACATCCCCACACCATTAAGTTGCTTCCTCCGTGTTAGCGTGTAACGTGGATTTAGTGACACTTCGGCTGGTCTGCCGATACGACGGAAACCATTCGAACTCTTTTAATTAAATTTGGACTCGTCCGAAAAGAGTGCGTTCCTCCATTTTCTAACAGATGTGGTCATGAGGAAATTTTAATCTCGTCAGCTTCTCTTTGGTGACATAAAAGGCGTTTTTACAGCTTTGAAAGATTTTAGTCCACCATCAACAGCTTGTCTCCGAATTATTCTCGCGCTTATGTTCAGGTCAGGTAAAAGGGTTTTTTTTTTAAATTGATTTTGTTACAGCAGAATCCTGTGGTTTTGTTGTTTTTCTTTGTCTGCCGCCTCGATGAATCGTTTTGAATGACTTTTTGGATTTGTAAAATTTTATAAATGGGCAAATCACTGATTTTGGAATGGAATATTATTCCGATATTTGAAATTTGACTCATTCCATTCATTATATTCTTTTATAATTTTTTCTTTTATTTCGTTAGAGTATTTATTTCCGGACATTTTACAAAAGTTAGCTAAGAACACTGATAAGCTTGTCCGTTAACTAAATAACACCTATAATAAATAAATTCAACTGTACTCGTTTGCCAACACCTTTAATATGAGCAATTTATTTTGTAATTTTCGGACTAACTTTTCTCTATTGATAAGAAAAAGAGAGATAGCAATAAAAATTTGTTTTAGAGATGACAAAAAAAGAGAGGGTTAACTGTCCTACTTATGTATGTCATATTTAAATGGACCGTTATGAAAAGTATATTCTCTATTTCGAAGTACTTACATATGTACATTTTGGAAAAAAATTAACATTATTTATTTAATATAATATATAAAAACAAAAGAAGTTTGGTTGCTTCCCACGTTTATTAAAATGGGTTTTTTTATAATTTAGTTTT